>NC_133789.1:13811029-13896159 GCF_003597395.2 Chelonoidis abingdonii
TTCCTTGCTAATCCCGCCCATCTTCCACTCCTTGTAGGCTTTCTGCTTTTTCTTAACCACCTCTCGGAGATGCTTGCTCATCCAGCTTGGTCTACAACTCCTGCCTATGAATTTTTTCCCCTTCCTTGGGATGCAGGCTTCTGATAGGATAAATTCTGATAAGACAGGATAACTTGCTGGGATAAAAGTGACAAGATCTCTTAGCCTTCATGCTTCAGGGCACAGGCTGCTCCCTGGCTGGGGTCAGGCAGGAAATCCTGCAGATGGATATTGTCAGACAGTCAGAGACTTAACCCTTCTGGGGAAGCGCCCAGTATGGCTACTGGTCACCAGCGCTGCTCTGCTTCAGCAGGACCAGGTCTATGCTTTAGGCCACCTCTCTGCCATGGCAAAGATGACCCCTATGCTGGCACCCCCCCTCCAGATGGGTCTCGATACCCCTGACTCTGCCAGTTCCCCATGTTCTGCCCAGACCCCTTACCTGATGTAGGCTTCCGTGCTGCTGGCCCCCCCGATCTGATTGTCGGTCAGGTAGGTGTTGTGGGAGGTGGAGATGAAGTAATGGCAGAGGGGCTGGCTCATGTCCTGGTAGACGTTGGTGTGCTCCTGGTTCAGGATGTCACCAGCCGCAGACAGCAGGTACATCATGAACCCGTCCAGCATCATGCGGTCGTGTTGTTTGGCTGCAGGGACCACATTTCCAGGGGCTCTTTAAAGGCTCCTCCCCAGATTTTGGGCCTAGTGTCTGTGCACAGGGCAACGTCTCCATGTTGGGAATTTCAGGCTGTCACCCTATTTGGAACCTCAGGGGTTAGCAAGCCTAGGGGTTAGAGCCTGGGAGATCTGATTCAACGCTGGCTGGGACAGGGATTGTGGGTGCTAAAGTAGGGGCTGGGGTGGCAGGAATCCCGGGCCCTGTGCCCAGTTCCATGAAGGGGTGTGGTCTGTACCAGCTAGAGCTTGGCACTAGGACCTGGGTTCTCTCTGGCTCTGCTGCAGTATCACTGTGCAGCCTTGTACATGTCCCCTCGCCCACTCTGTGCCTTAGTTTCCCCAACTGTATCGCATTCCCCACTCATGCACACTCTGGTACCATATGCCTTCTATGGGGAGTAGACTAGGAAGCAGTGAAAAGTGCTGGGGTTGAGATCAGGCCCAGGCTGATCTGTCAGCATTTGCACAGGGCAGCCTGGGCTGAGAGCTTTGTCCAGCTGTCTATGAGTTTCTAGTGCCCTGATCAGCATCTACCCCAAAGAGGCTCAGCCCCAGCATCCTCTGCCCCAGCCATGGCAGGTGTCTGGATCTCGGGTTAGCAGCAATGGAGCAACTGGAGAGTTTTACAAATCTCGGCTGAGATTGTCTAATGCTGCTGCCGTGCCAGCGAAAGGAGATCAGCCAGCCAGCTCCCCGAGGCAGCCCCCCAGGCTCTTCACCACCACGGCCTCAGGCCACTTGGTTTCCTTTTCCTTATTGCTCATAAACCGTCCTAGCCACAATTGTTCACCAATCACCCTGGGCAGGGTCAGACGCAGCCCGAGTTAGCCCAGCTGGCAAGGGCGGAGTCCTGGGGCACTCAGAGGTCAGGACAGGAAGTGAAGCACCCTGTGCCAACTGGGAGCACGCTGGGCTCTGAGAGGAACAGGAAAGATGCGAGACACACACTCAGGGAATGCTGGAGTGGGGCTTCTGGGATTGCTTCAGCTGCGATTAGCATAATGAAGCGCTGCCAAACCACATGCAAAACCTCAGCAGATCTCCCCTACCCGCGGATGTGGCTCCGCTGACCACAGTGGAATTATCCCTGATTTCCCTCCCCCTCTCCCCAGTAAAATACAGCACAGATGGGCCACTGGAGTCCCCCTCAGTTCTAGCCCTAATGCCTGGCTGGCCCCAGCTGTGCCATGGGCTGCACCAAAACCCTGGAGCAAAACTCTCCTGGGCTCAGAGGAGGTTCAGATCTGGGTCTAGTGTAACCATGCTCATAACGTGGGAAATCAAGAGAAAACCCCTCCAGTCCCAGAGCACCTCGCGGGACACCCGCACCACGGCAAACCGACAGCGCAGAGGGCAAAGCCAGGATAGGCGCAGTGTGTGCTGGTGCAGAGGGACTGGAATCCCAAGGCCTCAGATACGCTGGAGCTTGTCCCACAACAAAGATCTTTTCCCTAGCTCTCTGGTTCTACGAAAGCTGTTGCAGGGGCTGGGATGCAAACTACGGATCCGGATCCGAACCTCCTCGGAGTCCAGGGATGTTTATTGCTGCAGCTTGTTTACATGGCCGCAGAGTTCAGGCAAGTTAGCTAGGAATCAAGTAAAGCGGGCTGCAACGCGCACGGCTGAGACAGCGCAGCCAAGGCCGAGAAGGCAGTGTCATCCCAAGGGTTGCCAGCCCCGCCTGGCAGCATACCCTGTACCCTCTGCAAGAACAGCTCCCAGCCTGGACAGTCCACCCACGAGGGAACAGGCCAACAAGCCCCCCTCACACACACACACCCCCAAAACGAGACCAAATTCAATAATGTGTGCCACAGGCAGAGACCGGGACCCGAGGGGCACCAGGCAATGGTGCAATGGCAGAAGGAATGATGAAGTGAGACACACCAGGATAATCCTGGCCAGTGACCCGCCCCCCATGCTGCAGGGGAAGGCAAACCTCCCCCGGACCCCACTTAAACTTTCTCACTGTGACTGCACAGCACGGCCCTTAACTCTCCCCGAGTCGGACTGGACCCAGACGGGCTCTCAGGATGAGGCCTGGCAGAGTTCAGGGGTGTTCGCACAGGGCTGGCGCCTGGACACAAAGCTTGGCCCTGTCTAGCTGAACCAGTCATTCCAGACAGAGGGGCCAAACGGAGCTGACCCAGCCCTGAGGTTCGGGGTGTCCTGTGCCAGAGCAGAGCTGCTTTTGGCCACTCAGCACCAGAGAGAGAAGAACACAAGCCTGAGGCTGCAAAGCAGGGACCAGGGGTGTTCTGATGCTGCTGGGTGATCCTGACGCCGGTGCTGCAGCTTGTGACCTGCTCCACCTGGGAGGGGGCTCCCCTGCAGCCCCACACCTGCTAGACCAGTGAGACCCCACAACCATCTCCAGCCAGTTCCAACCAGCTCAGGGTGGAGCTGCCAGGCCGGGCTCTGGGGATGCCAGCTGCCTTCTGGGGCAGGCCCAGCTCCCCGCCATCGCACTGGCTTTCTGCCCATCACACCGGCCTCTGCTCCTGACCCTGCTGCTCCGTCCCTCACCGTTCCCCTCCAATCCAGGCCTGATTTCTGCATCCACTTGCCCCAGCTCGGGTCAGCCCATCACACCCACAGTGCAGGCCAGTCAGGCTGTATAGCACCTTTGTTGGGATTAACCCTCACCACCCCCCTGGCAGATGGGGAAACTGAGGCACAGAGTGAGGTTCTGACTTGTCTGAGGTCTTGCAGCAAGTCAGTGGCAGAGCCAGGGACGGAACCCAGAAGTCTGACTGCCCGTTCCCCTGTTGTAACCACCAGAGCTTCCCCCCAGAACACAGGAAAGAACCCAGGTGTCCTGATGCCCAGCCCGCTGCTATAACCACTAGACCATGTCTCGTCTGTCGGGGCTGGAGAAAGGAGCTAAGCAGCTGCCCCAGGAGGCAGAAGAACCTGCAGACACTGACACTTGGGTGTGCACAGAAGCAGCACTGGTTTAAAACCGACGTTCATTAACCAGGAGCAGCAATGGGGTTTGGACCCGTCCTGAGATCCGGGAGTGTCTCCACCATGCGCCATCAGGACTCCCCATGTCACACAGCTGGGAATCCTCATGGAAACCTGCCCTGCCAAGCCTCTTCCCTCTGTGAGCTGAGTCTGCCAACTCTCAGCCCAGTTCCTACTGGGACGTGCAGCCAGGTCACTAGAACCAACCGCCATGGCACAGTGGTACCAGACCCAAGGACTGAAGGGCCACAGAGACTGTATCCACCTCTCCTTTGCAGGGTCAGACTAGACAAGCACCCGCGGGAACCCTGCACCAAGCTCTGAGTGCTGAGCTGGCCGTTCTCTGACAGCAGGGGGCAGTGGTGCACACCCCCATGCTGGGTGGGGGCTCATGGGGGGACCTACCTTTCTCGCTGAGCTCATAGGTCTGGATGATCCTGTGGGCGTGCGCCAGGTCGGCCGCCTCGCCCTGGTCCTGCAGGAACGCCCCCAGCTCCTTGGCTGACAGCACACAATCCTGTCCCGAGTAGCGGTGGAACAGCTCCTCCAGCTCGGGCCGCTTCATCAGCAGGGTGCAGAACTCCTCGATCTCGTGCTCCTCCAGCCGGTCGTTGCTGGACTTGTCGCACTCCTGGGGGAGAGGAAGGCCAGGTTCAGAGGCAGCCAGCCCCTCCCATCTGGAGGGCACCAAACAGCCCCTGCAGGCCCATGCTATGGCTTGGGATCAAAGCGGGGCCACTGGAGCCCCACGTGCCCTGCCCGAGGGAAGGGGGCTGGACCAGGCACAGCCACACCGCTGGGTGCTGGGAGAGGAGCCTGACGGGTCTCCGTTTCCTATCTGTGGCACTTCAGTATCTGCACTCGCAGCCTGAAATCCTTACAGTCACACAGCCCTGGGGGGCAGGACAGCGCTTCTCCCTCCCCACATGGCTCTGAGGGGAACTGAGGCACCGAGAGGCTACATGACTGTGCAAGGCACACAGGGAGTCTGGGGCAGAGCAGGGCCTTGAACCCAGGTGCCCTCGGCTAGTGCACTAATCACCGGCCCATCCTTCTGCCTGGCTGCCAGGTGCCTGCATCGCTAGAGAGGCGGCTGGGGCCTTGTCAGCAGCCAGGCCCAGAGTCTGAACTGCCCTCCTCCCTGGGGGCACCTCACAGGCCGGAGCAGGGCTAGGGGGAGGCATCTGCCCTCCTGCTGCCAGGGCATCCCTGCTGTGCAGATCCACAGGCCTTGGGGCCCCAGGACAGACACTCAGGTGCCTTCCCCTTCCCCACCCCCCGTGGGTTGATCCAACGTCCCCCATGCTCTTCTACTGACTCAGCAGACACTGGCCCAGGCCCCAGTTCATCCTCCCCAGAGCAGCAGCCCAGCGCCCGCAGCAGGGAGGGGGTATGTTAGGCTGCTGGGTACTAGAGAGGGAAGGGGCCCAAGTTCCTATTGACAATGACGTGCCCAGAGCAGCAGCACAACAGGCCCCGCTGGGACCAGGGGGTTGCAGGTCAGGACCAAGCGGCACTGGCAGAGTCCCAGACTGGAGCAGCAGAGGGTGCTGGGGTCAGGCAGGGCTGAGGGGCACTGCCAGGGCTGGCCAGGGTCTCAGGACTGGAAGAGCTGGGGGGCTGCAAGGCCCCACTGACGGGCACTGCCAAAGCTGGGCAGGGTGGGGAGCAGGTCCTGGGACTGGAAGAGCTGGAGGGCTGCAGTGAAGTGCAGCAGCAGAGCTGTGAGAATGCTGCCCACGCCCTGCCCACGCCTGTGTAACCAGAGCTACCTGTCTGCCTCTACAAACACCACACAAGTTCCACCTAATCTGCAGAGGGGCACAACACAGAGCAGCCTGCCAGCCACGTCCTGTGTAACTCCTGGGACTGGCACTTCCACAGCAGCCAGGAGTGCCAGAGCTGGGTGGGGGGAGGCAGGGTCTTTGCTGCCTGGCTGTTCAGTTCTGGCGTGAGTGCCGGGCTGGGAGGTGTATCAATAACCTCACAGGTTGTGGTGTTTGAGGCAACTCGCCAGAAACTCCAGCCACCCCAGAAATGCAGGCGAGTCGGTGACCCAGTCTAACCTGCCTGCTGGCTGTCACAACGGGCCAGACACCAGGAGCCACATCCCAGGACAGCCTCAGGAGTTTCGCAGGAAGGAGTCTGATCTGATGGTCAGAGCGGGGGAGCCAGGATGCCTGGGTTCTCCTCCTGCCCCAGGAGGAGAGAAGCTCCATGCTCAAAGCCAGGGTATTACGATGCCCTACCGCTGCGGGAACTTGGAGGAAGTGACTGACCCAAGGTCATGCAGTGAGTCAGTGGCAGAGCAGGGAACAGAGCCCAGGGCTGTATCTACACAGAGGTTCGCGCATACCCCATCCACCAGCCCTGCAAAGTCAGCTCTGTCTGTGCTGGTGCTTGTACCGAGCAGGCAGGTTTACAGCCTGGCACTTGGCCACGCGGTGACCTTTGGGCAGAGTGCTCAGCCCCTCGCAGATATCCTGGCCCTCGCCCACTGTGGCTGCGCTCCGGTTGCTGTGTTTGGAGCCGGGCACCAAAGTGCATGGGTGGAAGTTCCTCTCTGTTCTAGTGCCTAACCCACCATGCTGTGCCCAGGCAAGTCCTGAGGGGAAGAGGAGCTGCCACCCCTCTCCCGAGAGCAGGACCGAAGCCTGGAGGCTGCACAAGTCACCCTGGGAAACCTGCCCTGCTAGTCTGTGCAGAGCGGCCCAGAGCCAGCTGTACCTCCAGCCCGGGCTGCTGCGCTTGGGGCCAGTGGCATGTGAAGCTCTAATTTTAGCCAGCCTGTCAGACAGGCTTTGGCATCATGCACACACCCCCGCAGGCAGCAGCTTGCCCGCCCACCCGGCAGGGCAGCAGGGCCCAAACACAGTGTGGGGGTGCAGCAAGGGGACCCGGGGGGACCCTCTGCAAAGTGGAGACGTGATACTGACCCTCCCTTGGTAAATCACCCGGAGATCTCCAGATGGAAGGGGCTCTGCAAGTGCAAAGCAAGGGGCCCTGGCCATTAGCCCAAGGACAGACCACCCCAGGGTGCTGTGGCCAGTGGTGGAAATTCCCCCCTTTTTAAAACTCCTGCCGCTTGTTTCCAGCAGGCCCCTCCCTGTTAAAGCAGCAACTCCCAGCTGATGAACAGGTGGCTCCATGAGAAGCAGGGTGGTGCTGAGCAAGAACATGGAGATGGGTGGGGAGGCCACGCTCTAGCCCTCTGACCCAGGTCTTAAGAAGCTTCTTGCCATTGACCCCCCTGGTGTCCAGGCCCCGCCATGCTCAGGGTCTGCCTTCGCCAGCAGGAACACTGGTGGGGCTGGGCTGGGGGCTCTGGCCTGGAGGAGAAGGGTGGACAGGTGGCCACGGTGCTGGACGAGGACTCAGGAGACTGAGGCACAGTTCCTGGCTCTGCCACTGACTCAGTGGCATGACCTTGGCCAAGTCACACAGGCCTGAAGTTTCCCAGGAGGTTGGCAGGTTTTGAGTCCTTGTAACTCTGCCCTCCCCCAGCCCATCAGCCTGGGCCTTTCCCCAGCCGTACAGTGGAGAGGGAGATTCTTCCCCCTCGCCTGGTCTATGCTGAACACTGCTTCAGGGACAACGCTCCCTGTGCCCACCGGAGGGGTTCTCCTGTCAGCAGAGGTACCCACCCCCCAGGAGGCTGACGGGAGAATCCTCCCAGCAGCCTAGCACTGGCTACACCAGGGCTAGATCAGTTCAACTGCATCACTGAGGGGGGTGGATTTTTCCAACCAGGCCCCAGACCGTGAGCTCCGCTTTGGGGCAGGGTCTGTCTCTCTCTGGGTCCGTGCAGCGCCTGACACAACAAGGCCACAGCACATCTAGGTCATGGGTTCAAATCTGCATCAGCTCAGTCGTTCCCACGTGCAGGCTGTCATATGGCCTCTGTGAGAGACGAGGTTGGTGGGTCTCAGCCCAGTTCCTCGTAGACAAGTGTCCAGAACATCACAGCTTGGCAAACTCTCAGCAAAGAGGCCATGGACTGACTGTGCCACAGAGAGGGACCTGCCCCCTGCAGTGCACCGCCTGGTCAGGGCGGGGGATGCCGCTAGGCCTGTGCCCCCAGTGATGCTGATCTCCAGCCCTGCTAGGAATGTTATTTCTAATGGGGTTTAGTGCTGATGAAACAAGCTGATTCGGCAAGTGGCTGCTGTGGGTGGGGGCCAGAGAAGAACTGCTGGGAGTGACTCTGGATTCAGACCCTCACCTTCTCCTGAGCTCCGACAAGCTCCGCAGGGCAAGCTGTGATTCATTTCACAAACAGCAGCTCACTGGCTGTGTGATCAGCGCCCAGCCAGCAGGGCACGAAATTAAGTGACCTCGGCGTGCGAGACTCCACTGCAATGAAACACCGCGGCTCGCCCGGGACAGCTGACTCAGGCTCAGGCTATGGGGCTGTTTAACTACAGTGTAGATATTTGGGCTTGGATGGGAGCCCAAGCTCTGGGACCCGACGAGGGGCGACTGTAGGTCATCTGTGGCCTTGCTGACCTCACAGCTCTGATGCGCTGGCCAGATGCCAGACTGGGGAATTCCAAATTCCCCCAGTGCTTTCTGTTGGAGACAGGATTTGCCTTCACTCGCTGTCCTAAACTCGTGCTGTGTTGCTGTATGCTGATAGACTGTTGCCGTGTTCCACCCCAGAGGTGGCTGCACCAGTTCACTGTGATGGTTAGATTCAGTTCTCTCCCATATGTATTGCAGGATCAAACCTGGCCCTGGTGCAGCTTGTGACAGGTAGAAGAAGTGCTACTGGCCCCATCTGTCAGTACAAGGACTGCACCGCTCAGCCCCAGTTCCCAGCAACCTGCTTCCAAGACAGCTAGGCTGCTCCGGGGGAGGCAACACAGCCCAATGGCCCCAGTGTCAAACTGGCACCACGAGTCCTGACAGTGACTCAGCAAGTGGCCTTGGATAACAGCTCACTCCTCTGTGCCTCAGTTTCCCCATCTGTTCCAGACACACACAGGCAAAATAGCTAGCATGTGAGACACTCAGGAGAAGCCAGCTCCCCTGTAGATCCAGCCCTGGCCACACACACACAGCTGCAGGTTGGAGCTTCCTGGTATGAATTCCAGGAGTGGGTGGTGGCCCCAGGCGGCAGGTCTGTGCCTTGAGGCCCCTCCCTCCTCCTTGGTTTTGTTTGTGATTTCAAGGAACAGGCTCCGTTCCTGGAAGCTGCCCTGCCCATGCCCCGATCCCTCGCTCTTGACTTATGGCTGCTCCTGAGCACCTAATGGGACCCAGCTGTGAGCTGTTCCTGGCACTGCAGCAATAGGTGGGGCTTGGAACAAGCTGCTCTATTCCATCCAGGCCTGTACGGCCCACAGGCTGGCTGGGGAGGGGGGAAGCAGGGCAGGGCCCTGGCCCTGCAGCCTGTGACGAAGGCACTTGTGGGTGCACCGAGTCTGACAGTTCTCTGCCAGTGGGAGCGGAGGCTCTGCCTCACTTGGCTTGGTGGGACTCAGGATCTTGCTGTGGGTGCTGGGCAAGCGTCCCCATGTCCGACCCAGAGACCTCGATCCCAGACACTGACACTAGATCAGCAGCAGCCCCTCCCCCAGCCAGAGGAAGTTTGCACTTGGGTAGAACTCTGCAGCCTGGGCCCATGCAGTCCCTGTCATATAGTGTCCCATGGGTGAGAGGCACAGGCTGGGGCCACCCCCTTGTGAGCCCCTCCGCAGGGCCAACCTTACACTTGGAAGGGAACTCAGGGCAATGGCAGGGCAGCAGCAGGACTCAGGGGTGATTGGGGGAGAGGCAGTGGGGACCAGGGAGGAGGGATGCGGAGCCCCGGGAGGCAGTGGGGGCCAGGGGTGATGGAGAGATGGGGGTTGGGGGAAACAGGTGGGACCAGGGGCAGTGGAGGGATGAGTAGGGGCCAGGCCAGGGCAGTGGAGGGACTGGATGAATGGACTAGATTGCGGGCTAGATTGTTGGGCTCAGTGGGTAGTGATCAGTGGCTTGATGTCTAGTTGGCAGCTGGTATCAAGGAGAGTGCCCAGGGGTCGGTCCTGGGGCCAGTTTTGTTCAACATCTTTATTAAAGATCTGGATGATGGGATGGATTCAGTAGCGTAACTAGCGGGGTTCAGGGGAAGTAGCCTCTTCCCCTCAGCAAGTTTTCAAGAAGCAGTGCCTGCCACTGTGGCGCTGATGGCAGCATGGCCAAATAAGCCATGGGGAGGGGTGGCAGGTGTGGAAGTGGCGCCTGTCAGGCCGGCGCTGGCAGCAGCATGGCTGGAGTAGCCATGGGCAGGGGGTGGGCAGCAGGCGCGGCCAGAGGAGTGAGGGGGCCGGCTCCTCGGCCATTGTACCTATGCTCAGCGTGGCCCCAACATTGCCACAGCCACCTCCTGCGGCGGCTCAGGGCTTGGCGGCCAAGCGCTCCCCGCCCCTTGCTAATGCAGCGGGCAGGGGGAGGCGAAAGTGCCCCTGTGTCTTTAAAGCTGCCTGGGTGCCGAGCCCTGCGTGGAGCGCACTGAGTGCCGGGAGCTGCCAGGGATAGGCGGCGACGCAGGACGGAAGGTGAATGGCGGGGATCTGGTGCCTTGCACTGGGGGGTCCGGGCAAGGGGCTCCCAGGCGCCAGGCCTGCAGGGCAGGAGCACAGGCCATGCTGTCTGGACAGGGGGCCCTGGCGCGGCACAGGAGCCTGGAGCCTGGGGTGGGGGGCACTGGACCCCACGGGTGGGGCAGGGCGGCAGAGCCCGGCGGGGGGCACCTGCACAGCGCACTGGGCAGGAGAGATTCTCCCGGGGACAGGGGGGTATCCGCACCCCCGGGAAGCCAGCAGGAGTCCTGAGCCGGCCCCGGGGTTAATCTGGGGGGAAATGAGAGGAGTCGGGGCGTGGCCAGAGGAGGAGCCAGGGGAGGGAGCCTTTTTTATGGTTGCTCCTGCTACACTTAAAATCTGGCTACGCCACTGGATGGACGGCACCCTCAGCAAGTTCGCAGATGACACTAAGCTGTGGGGAGAGGTAGATACGCTGGAGGGTAGGGATAGGATACAGAGGGACCTAGACAAATTAGAGGATTGGGCCAAAAGAAATCTGATGAGGTTCAACAAGGACAAGTGCAGAGTCCTGCACTTAGGAAGGAAGAATCCCATGCACTGCTAGATTAGTGACCGAGTGGCCAGGCAGCAGTTCTGCAGAAAAGGACCTGGGGGTTACGGTGGACGAGAAGCTGGATATGAGTCAGCACTGCGCCCTTATTGCCAAGAAGGCTAATGGCATATTGGGTTGTATTAGCAGGAGCATGGCCCGCAGATTGAGGGACGTGATTATTCCCCTCTTTTCAGCACTGATGAGGCCACTCCTGAAGTACTGTGTCCAGTTTTGGGGCCCCCACTACAGAAGGGAAGTGGACAAATTGGAAAGAGTCCAGTGGAAGGCAACAAAAATGATTAGGGGGCTGGAGCACATGACTTATGAGGAGAGACTGAGGGAACTGGGATTGTTTAGTCTGCAGAAGAGAAGAGTGAGGGGGGATTTGAGAGCTGCTTTCAACTGCATGAAAGGGGGTTCCAAAGAGGATGGATCTAGACTGTTCTCCGTGGTGGCAGATGACAGAACAAGGACAACGCGTCTCAGTTGCAGTGGGGGAGGTTTAGGCTGGCTATCAGGAAACACTATTTCACTCGGAGGGTGGTGAAGCACTGGAATGATTACCTAGGGAGGTGGTGGAATCTCCATCCTTAGAGGTTTTTTAGGTCAGGCTTGACAAAGCCCTGGCTGGGATGATGTAGTCGGGGTTGTCCTGCTTTGAGCAGGGGTTGACTAGATGACCTCCTGAGGTCCCTTCCAACCCTGATAGTCTATGATTCTATGATGGGTGGGGCCAGGGGAGGCAGTGGGGCCGGGGCGATGGAGGGATGGGTGGGGCTGGGGGAGGAAGTAGGGGCAGGGGCGATGAGGGATCGGTGGGGTGGGGAAGCAGGGGGCCAGGGGCAATGGAGGAGGGTGGGGGAGCAGTGGGGCCAGGGCAATGGAGGATGAGTGGGGGGGAAGGCAGTGGGACCAGGGGGGATGGAGATGAGTGGGGATGGGGGAGGTAGTGGGGGCCAGGGGTGATGGAGGGAGGGTGGGGAGCAGTGGGGGCCAGGGGCGATGGAGATGAGTGGGGCCGGGGAGGCAGTGGGGGCAGGGGCGATGGAGAGATGAGTGGGGCCGGGGAAGGCAGTGGGGCCAGGCCGATGGAGGGAGTGGGGGAGGGCAGAATGCCAGGTTCGCCCAGGGCCCCATTTCCCCTGAGGTCGGCCCTGCCCCTCCCACCGGAGACACGGCTCCCTGGGGGCGCGGCAGTGGGCAAAGCGCCACGGGCACAGTGGCGGCGGGTGGGGTGGTACCTGGAAAAGCTGGTAGGCATAGATGTCGTTCATGTCAATATTGATCATCTTCAGCATGTCCTTGATCTCCTTGAAGGACATCTTGTTGTCCTTGTTCTTGTCGGCTCGGCGCAGGATGTCATGGATCCAGATGCCGGAGATGTAAGTAAAGAACGCGGGGGACAGACTCCCAGTGCCCGTCCCCCCCCAGGCCAGGCCTGCCTGGGGCTGCAATGAACTGGGAGGTGTGATGAGTTCATGCTGGCCTTTGCCTGCGATGGGGCCGAGGTCAGCTCTAGGGGCCTGACCCAAAGACCCCGCAGCCGGTGAAAATGACAAGGGCTTTGAGCAGAGGAGACCTGGCTTCCCTGCTGTGCCCCCAGCAGCTGTCCTGCTCCCAGCGCCCTGGGCAGTCCCCGCGCCCTGCACAGCTGCCTGATGGTGGCGCTAGATCGTCCAGCCATTTCACACACAGCTAGTGCAGCTCGTACAACAAAACCGACAGCCGCTCGGCGGTGGAGGGTTTTCCTGGCTGTCTGAATGAGCCCTCCGTGCCAGGGCTCGCGGTTTGCACAAGGGCCCCTTTCCTCACTCCACTGACGCTGGGGCATGGGGGCAGAGAGGGGATGTGCCCTACACCAGGGCATGGCACAGCCAGGAACAGATTCCAGCCCCGCCTCACCCGGCTGCTTCCTGGTATATCACCAGGGCTTTGAGAGCCCCAGGTGGGCAAGGCTACCTGGGGAGAAAGCATCGGCCTGTGGCTGGGGGACAGGAGGTCTAGTCACAGCTCTGCCATGCCACCCCTCCAGCCCACCTGGCCGATGAATGAGAGTCACGCTGCGTGCTTGGCCCAGCAAGGTGCGTGGGGCAGGGCCAGAGGGGCACCATGCACCCTGCCCTTTGTGCTTAGCCCAGGCATGTTTCCACTCCAGGAGGGGTGGTCAGGACAGGGCTGGGCCTGATTTTAGGGTCCGTTATAGTCTGGACCCCAGTGCTGCAGGACGGGACATTTCTGGCCAGACACTCAGGGCTATTGGCCCCGGTGTAACCCTGCTGGCCTGGGTCAGGTCTGGTTTGCTTGGGGTACGTGCAGGGAGACAGACCCTGGGCAGCGGACCCATGTCTCCTAACAGCAGGCTGGAATCCCAAACCTGAGCCACCCCTCCCCATCATCCATCGCGATTGTGCCCAGCTCCATGCGCGGCAACGGCCCCCCGGAACAAGGGAGCGGAGACACTGCTGGTCAAGGGAAAGGATATTGATCAAGCTTCTCTCGCTGGCTCATGGCTTCCACCTTGGCCATCAGCTTTTTCAGCCCCCGGGCCCACCTCTTTGCCTCCTCCTCACTCTGGGCAGCCAGGTCCAGGTTCTTCCGCCGGCCCTTGAAAACGATGGTGAGGCACTGTGTCTCCGGGAAGTAGCGGCCGTGCTTGCGGAGGCCCTCGGACTGGTAGCCCTCCCGCATGGCTTCGATGTGCATGATAGAGACTGCATGAGACAAGGCACAGCAACGGGGATGCGGTCAGAGTCCTGTGCTGTGCCCTGGGCTTTGGCCTCTCCTCCCTGCCTCCCTCTCGCCTGCTGAGAGCCCTTGAGAGCCGGCGACCGGCCAGTGGGTCCAGCCACTGATGGGGTGCAAGACAGCAGCACGTTTCAGATGATCAATGAAATCTGCTGCTAGGGAACCCACCAGCCCCCACTGCGTGACTACGATCGGAGGACTGGAAGGGAGGGGAAAGGATCCCCCAACACATGCACCAATGATTAGCCTGCCCTGGCATCCCACATGTTCTGCTCCATCCCTAAACCGCAGCCAAGGTCTCCCTTCCCCCATTCCTCTCCTCCCCAGGAACTCTGCCCCGTTCCCCAGTCCCTAGCGGGATCTCAAGCCAACTCTTGCTTGAGGGTCTGAAATGCTCAGCTAAGTGGATGGAGATTTTCTATCTCATTGCCAGCTTAGGCCTCCTGGGCCCAAACCAACAACCCCGATCCAGCCCTGCGGCCCCTGGGGAAAGCACCTTTGCTGCTGGCCTGTTTTCATTACAGGCCAACCCCCAACTGGGCCTGGCCACTGGGTCCCACCTGGCCTGGGGGACTTCTTCCTTTACGGCTGCCAGCACCAAGCATGGCGGAGTTCAGAGAGCCAACACACTCATGGCCCTGGTCTGTGTGTCTCCAGCTCGTCCTTCAGGGCACCTCTGCGCAGGTGCCTGCCTCTGGAACCAGGGGAAATCTGACCCTCAGTCTGGCACTGCCCAAAGGGGACCATGAAGGCTGGTAAAACCAGAGCCAGGACTGCAGCAGAGCTCAGGTTTCCAAGGTTCCCGACAGTCAAAGCAGCACGACTCCCAACGTGCCGAGCCCTTGGAAAGGGTGACCCTGGGCCAACGTGTGCCTTCCACAGCACACGCTGGCTCCACCTTGTTTGGAGCCCAAACCTGGCACGCCCCTGGAGCTCTGGGGAAACTCACCCCAGCAGCACCAGCGAGCTTGGCCGGTCTTGCCCCTGATCTGCAGCATCTGCTTTCGGTGGCATGTCCCCTGCCCTCTCAGGGCACATGGGAACTGGAGTCCTGCTAGCTGGCACTACTCAGAGCGGCGGAGCTGAGGTGGCATGAGTGGCAAGAGGGGTTAGCCACTCTGAGTACATACCTTGGGCCTTGTACAGGATCGGACCAGGCACTAGCCCCTTCTGCCGCTTACATCACCACAGCTGCCCAACGTGCTGGCTTGCTTGGACCTAGCACCGCTGCCTCCTGGCATGGGGACTCCCTCCATGCTCCAGGGCAGATGGACCTTTACCTACACAGCAAACTTCAGAGCCACGGGCAGTGCATTCCCAAGGGCTTGGTGCCGTGACCAGGGCTCTCAGGAGAGCTGGGCGCACGCTGGGAGCTGAGATCTTTGGAGAACATGGCCCCAGCCCTCGTTGCTCTGTTCAGTAAGGGCCTGCCAGGGCCCGTGCTCAGTACATTCCAGAAGCAGGGGCCTTAAGACCCATCCGCCAAGCTGCCCTTCTCCAGAAAGAGCTGAGAGGAAGGACGTAATCCTATCTGCTGGGATGCCATCTTATGGGGATCTTGCAAACTGTCCTCCTCCCACCTGCTCTCTGCGGACTCTCTACAGATGATGCGGTGAGGTGCTGAGCGCCCTCCACTCCTCAGGGCTTTGCAGGATCAGGCAGCCAGATTTTCACAAGACCTCGGCCTGCTCGGTGCTGAGCTCTTGTGAAGTTTTGGCCCGGCTAGTGGGGGCTGACACACGACAATCTGACCCTCAGGAGCTCGGTGAGCAGGTGGATGCTGGTCAGGAGTGTCCAACTTCACCCACTGCTCATGTACAGATATGGGAGAAGCAGCTGAGCCAGGGTCTGTATCCTGTTCCTGGCTCTCGTTGGCATTTTATTTAATCAGCAATGGCTCTGGCCTATTGGCAGTGTTGGGTCTGGGTGTCTCAATACCAGAAGGGTGTAGGTAACGTCAGGGGAATTCAGCAAAACGAAGATCTGAGGAGCTAAAGACGCTTAACAGACCCAAGTCAACCTGCAAACGCGTCTCTGGCTGTTTCACTTTGTGCCCCTGGGGCAGTCCCACGGGGACCCATGGGGCCACTTCTGTGAGTGAAGCACACACAGTCCTGCTGCAGAACCCCACCCCTGTGTGACCGAGCAAGGATGGAAAGAGGCGTCAGAGCCACCTGCATGTATGTGAAGGGTATGGGGCAGAGAGGAGTTATTTAGAGCGGCCCTGGGAATAACAGACCTGTGGCCATCACCTGCTGCAAGTGAGCAGAGGAGATTGACTCCACCTCCAGCAAAAGTATCTCCTAGCAGTGAGATCCCAGGCTGGGGAAGGGAGGGAGCCCAGTTGTTTGTGACGCTGAGCTAGAAAGCCAGGTTTGCAAGGACTCAGTACCCAATGTGCCCCCCACATGCTGAGTTCTTTGGAAAGTGGAGCCCCAGGTGAATAAAGCAGTGTGGGAAGTTCTGCAGGGAAGGGCCTGGCCCTGGGAGAAGGGAACTGGGTGAGCAGCAGTTCTGCAGAAAAGGACCTGGGGATTACAGTGGACGAGAAGCTGGATATGAGTCAGCACTGCGCCCTTGTTGCCAAGAAGGCTAACAGCATACTGGGCTGCATTAGTAGGAGCATTGTCAGCAGATCGAGAGAAGTGATTATTCTCCTCTATTCAGCATTGGTGAAGCCACACCTGGAGTATTGAGTCCAGTTTTGGTCCCCTCACTACAAGAAGGATATGGACAAATTGGAGAGAGTCCAGCGGAGGGCAACGAAAATGATTAGGGGGCTGGAGCACATGACTTACAAGGAGAGGCTGAGGGAACTGGGATTGTTTAGTCTGCAAAAGAGAAGAATGAGGGGGGATTTGATAGCTACTTTCAACTACCTAAAGGGGGGTTCCAAAGAGGATGGAGCTGGGCTGTTCTCAGTGGTGGCAGATGACAGAACAAGGAGTAATGGTCTCAAGTTGCAGCGGGGGAGGTCTAGGTTGGATATTAGGAAACACTTTCACTAGGAGGGTGGTGAAGCCCTGGAATGGGTTACCCAGGGAAGGGGTGGAAACTCCTTCCTTAGAAGTTTTTAAGGTCAGGCTTGACAAAGCCCTGGCTGGAATGATTTAGTTGGGGTTGGTCCTGCTTTGAGCAAGGGGTTGAACTAGATGACCTTCTGAGGTCTCTTCCAACCCTGATATTCTATGAATCTATGACATAAGGGGTATGTTTTAATCTCTAATTTCTGTTGTTCTAATCCCAGACCAGACAGCGCCCATGTGAGCGTAGGATTTGCTGTCTCCAACAGAGATACTGACAGCAGTTGCTGTAGTGAAGCATCAGAGCAGTGTCTAGGGTCGCCATGTCCAGGATCAAGGAGGGGGTATGTCTGTTCGCCCAGAAATCAAACCCAATGCTTTCGATGGGGGAGCGAGAGGGGTTTCTGAGCAGAGTGATGGGACTTCATGGCTGGGAGGTAAAGGATGAAAATGCACCTTGGCAAACCTGTTAACTCTGCCTGCTGTCCTGCCAGGGCAGAGGAAACAAGAGCATGGAGCTGAGAACCTGCTCGGCTCATGCAGCTGGATTTTACAGGGTTCGGCTTGGGCCAGCCGAGTTCTGTGCTTGGGTGGGTGAATCTGAAGTCCAGGTTCTGTGCTGGGGGTTCTAGGCTCTGTGTTGGGTGGGGTTTTATGTTCTAGTTTCTGGCCTTGTGTTCTAGGTTATGTGCTCTACATTATGTATTGGGCAAAACGTTGGGTTGTAGAATTTGCATTGGTTGGGGGTTGGGTTCTAGGTCAGTGGGTGGGAGGGGTTCTTGGTTCTGTGTTGGAGGTGGGTTGGGTTCTAGGTTCTGAACTGGGATCTTGGCTTCTTGTTTCCAGGAGCATTTGTGCCCCTGAGTCTCAGGCACTGGGACTTACAGATCTGCTTGGAGCGAGCCCGTTTAAAGCAGCGCTCAGACAAGATGGTCAAGCCATCCTCCTGCAAGCGGTAGAACCGCTCCTTCTTCCGTCTGCGTGACTTGATCTTCCAGAGAAAGGAGCCATTCAGCATCACCTTGATGTCCTCATCATCTGTCAGGCCTGCAGGGAACAAAGGGGAAGAACCCATCAAGCCCCCCAAAGCCACCACTTCTGCAGCAGGGCTAGTAACTCAGCTGCCAGTGCAGCATCACTCCGCAAGTAGCCAGCTGGCCTGCCCACCCGGTGCCTGAGGTTTGCCAGCTGACCCGGGCCCTGGGAGCAAGGAGTGTGAGGGGCATCTGTCCGCTGCACAGTCAGCGTTCTGTCCTGCCTTGCAGGGAACCCATGCCCCTAACCAACGAACACAAACACCAGCTAAAAGGCACGGGCAGCATCCACTCTAGAACGTGGGGCCTCCTGTTCCATCCAGCCCAGGTGCCTACAGCTTGAGTTCCCGGAAATTCTCCTCTCGCTGCAGAAGAGGTCGTACACCCACACTGGCCACAGCTGCACTCACTTGTGCTCTCTCTCTCTCACACACACACACCCCTAGAAGGTCTCACAATGGTTTCTGGTATCACACAAATGGACTGTTGCCAGGGTTTGCTACTGAGATGGCAACCCTGACCCGCTGAGTGTGTGGGCACCAGCCCAGGAAGCACCATGTGTTGTTCAGTGTAAGGGTCCTGGTAACATTCTTGCAGGAGAAACATGAATCAGAGGCTGGGCCGTGGCAGGCAAGTTAAGGACAAATAGCTTTAACAGCTCTTTGCCCTTCGATAGTGCCTTTCAGACCAGGGCCTCCCTGCACTTCATATACAGTAAGGATTTTAGTCTCACACCACCCTTGTGAGATAGGTCCCCATGTTATCCATGGGGAAACTGAGGCCCAGAGGGGCAGTGACTTACCCAAGGCAGCCAGCAGGTCAATGGCAGAGCCAGAAATAGAACCCAGGCAGCCCTCATTGCTGCAACTCCCAGAACCAAGAATGGAGCCTGGGAGTCCAGATCCCCAGTCCTTCGGCTCTAACCCTCACTCCCCTCCCAGAGCTGGAAATGGAACCCAGGTGTCCCGATTCCTAGGACCCCTGCTCTAACCTTAGACCCCACTCCCTCCCTTAAATACCTTGGGCCAAATTCACTGATGATTGAGGCCTTGTGAACATAAGGCCCTGCTGTGCCGCTGGACTTTTAGCAGGCTAAAATCTCCCAGACGGGCTTCAGTAGCCTCTGGGAGATAGAACCCGATTCCGTAAGACTCTTGGCGAAACCAGGAGGGTTGGCAACCCCCGTGGTGGGTATTATAGGCCTCCCCAAGTAGCCTGGCATGGCCCAGCCCATGCTCTGCCCCCAGACCCCTCCTGCCATTCCTGGCATTCTGCCCTGGGCCAGGCAGGCTGGGGCTGGGGCTGGAGCTAGGGCTGTCTGGCCTTCTGTGAGGACTCAGGGTGGGAGATGCTCAGGCCGCACTGCCCACCTGGCCCTGTGGCCACGCCACCTGGCACACCGGGGCCATGGTGGGGGTGCTCTGGGCTTCTGTGGGGGGGTAGAACAGGAGGGGGAGGGGCAGGGTCTTGGGAAGAAGGGGAGGGGCCAAGGGTTAGCCTCCCCACAACCAGTTCACGGGCCACCCATGGCACTGGCTGGATTCCAGCCCCCACAGCTTGAGTGCAGGGCTTTGACTCGGGCCCAGCTCTGCTTCAGCCAGAGAGAGGGGAACCTTCCTATACTGAACCAGTCAAGAGCAGCATCACCAGAGGGGATCAGCCCAGTGGCCAGCACCAGATGCTTCAGAGGAAGGTGCAAGAGCCACATAGTAACAGATGTCAGATAATCTACCCACCCCAGTAGGTCTTATCCTGGTCTCTAATGAGACTGGCTTAAGCTCTAAAGCAGGAGGGTTAATATCCCAGCCAGAATTTTTGCTAGCAATAATTCGGATAACTCAGGATTTTCTGATATCCACGGAAATGTCCAACCCTTTTTTGAATCTTGCAAAGTTTCTGGCATCAGTGGTTTCTGTGGCAGTGAGTTCCACGGGCTAATTAACCATTGGGCGGAAGGGTTTCCCTCGGTCAGTGTTCAGAACTGGATTGTATCTCGATCCGTTCCCGACAGAGCTTTGTGCCCTGCCAGCCAGCCCAGGAGCACATCTCCTCTCAGAGCTGCAGGGAGGCGGAGGTTAAGCCAAGCAGGGGCATTGGCCAGGATGCTCTGTGTTGTGACGTTATGTAAAGGCAGCTGAAGAATGACCAAAGGGGCCAATTCAACTAATCCAAATAACCATCCAATGGGAGGAGGGTGGATTGGTTTCGGACCCCAGCTGGCGCTCAGCCTGGCGCATGCCCCACTGCATTGCGGGGGAGGTTATCCGAGCAGACGCTGCTCTGAGATCCTGGTGTGCTAAGCGCAGACTGAGAGGCCATCGTAACAATCCCCGTCTAGGCGGGCGCTCGCGGGAAGAGCGTGGGAGGTGGAGGGGAACACTGGGTGTTTGTTTTGGCCCTGTGTGTGGGCAGATGTAAGGCCATAGCCACGCCCTGAGGGAGTTCGTCTCCTGCGCAGCCTACAGCCCACATGCCCCTCTTAGACCTTCCCAGCTCTCCGGGGGGAAGATCCCAATGTGCATGGCACCGTGTGAGGAAAAAAACCCAGAGTCCTCTATCTTCAGCCCAGATTCTCCCGGATTCAAATACACCTGTGCAGGGCAGGAGCTGTGACCGGCACTGCTGGGCCCGGACTGTTCAGGGATTCCTAGACTGTAAGGCCACAAGGGAGCATTACAATCTTCCCGTCTGAGCTCCTGCCCACCCCAGGCATTCCTGCACCCAGCCCAGAGCTGCTGGGGGAGCCAAGCACATCGTTTAGAAAGAGACGCCCTGTCTTGACTGCAAGTGGCTGAGGTCCCACCTCATCCCGAGTCAAGCACCCTGCTGCACTGTGCTCACTGGAATCGTGCCGGACTCAGACAGTTCTGGGCAACACAGGTGGGGCGCTGGCAGCATAACCCAGGGTCCAGTGCTCCAAGCCGGGCATCAGGAGATGCGGGTTCCTCTCGGCTCTGGCAATGGCTTGTCTGATCACTGAGGCCGAGTGTCCAGTGGGACACCCTAAAGCCCCTCCAGATGGGCTCCCAAAAACTGAGACACTTAAAAGCAGAGACCTTTGAAAATTGCAGCCTTAACCGCTTGTATTCCCCACCCCGCTTCCTACCTGCTGGACACAAAGAACCTGGGGTAAGAGCTCAGGCCGCACCCCTCGGTCTCCTTGGTATCATGCAGTTTACAATCACGGTGCCATTCAACTCAACCCTGTCTTGAGCAAATATCAATTTTGCAAGCAAAGCACAGAGGGAGCTGACAGCTGTAAATACGGTGCGGGCTGGGCTCTGGCTGTAAATATCCTGCCTGATGACCGATCCGCTCCCTGGCGAGCAGCCACTGATCATCTGAAAGCAACAAACTGTCAGCCTCCCGCAAACCACAGCGAGGGATGTGCACTTCTGAGCAGGGTTTGCCTTGAACCTTCCCCCGGGGGCTGCTCTCCCTGACAGTCCAATGCCACCCTGCAGTCTTCCTGGGAGGGGTCTCCATGAACGGGTCACATGTTCCCAGCACTATCTCAGGGAAGGTTAGAATGGGAACTAATCAAATATAACTAAGGAAGCAGCATGGTACGTTAGCAGGCTGGGGGAGTGGGAGCCAGGACATCTGGGTTCTATTTCTGTGTCTGTCACCGAATGCGCTTGGGCAGGTGGCGCAGGGTCACATCTCCCAGGACTCTGCACTCACAGTTGAGGGCCAGATTTTCAAAGAAAACCGGCACCCAGCGCTTTTCAGGTGTGCTGAGCATCTGCGGCTACCCTCAAGACATCCGTGCTATGGGCAGGTGACCGTGGCTTCCCAAGGGGGCGGTAAGGCTGTTTGAGAAGCACTTGGACACCCACCGCTGCAGGATGGTAGCGATGTTCAAAGCGCGGTTAACTAGGGAACACCTGGTGCAGCTGTTACCTTTAACAAGGAAACACCTGGTGCAGCTGAGTCCCAAGGTCCCTGTGGAGCACATGACCTTCCAAGTCATTGCTATGGACTTGCAGAACATCCTCCATTCCAAATACAGAGCCTAGGTCCCTCCCAATGGAAAAGGGCAGGGTCTTTGCCTCTGTATGATACTGACATCGAGCCCAAGACTCCAAGGTGAGTGTATCTGATGCTCCAGGCTGCTCTTGTCTACCACACACACAGCAGGCAAGACAACCGCTGGCTCTGAGTGGATTTCCCAAAGGAGGGTGTTGTACAGTAAATGACACGTAATCACAACAAGTAAATCAAATTACAGGCTGTGTCGAAGCCCCCCAGAGCAACAGGGGATGCAAAAGCATCCAGCTATAATCTGATCTGAAACTCACCACCAGGTAATGGCCTGTTTTAGGACCTAAACTCACCCAGGGATTTGTTCTGACCTAGTAAATGTTCCAGGCACACAGGCATGAAGCTAAAGAGGTGCTAGTTTTAAGCACCACATTTAATTCTCGTATACATTTTTAAAGGGTTACGAGATTTATTTGGGGGGAGGGAGAGTTTTGTCTGGGATCGGCAAAGTACCCAAGTTGGGCAGAGAATTTCACTGGGATTTGCACACCAAACTCCCTCAGGTTCCTTCCCCCACAGAACATGATCCAGCTCTCTGCCAGCAGGGGAAGAAGGAAGTGAAACTGGCTAGAAACACTGCCAGCCTGGCCAGCCTAGTTTCCCTGTCTATGCTGAGTGAAAGGCACGGCATGAACAAGCCACATTCACGATAACAAGCCAGGTTCTGCAGTTCCTCCCAGCTGCAGTCACCTGGTGCTGCAAGCAGCACAGGGCCAGGAAGTGGTTTGGAAAAGATGATTCTTCTCTGGCCGGTGGGTTTGATTCTCCTTTGACGCAGGCATGGGGGGAGCCAGTGCACTGAGCCAATGGAGTTACCTGGGGCTAAAACTGGGGGAAGGGAGAGGAGTACCAGGCTGTCTCTCTTAAACTCATCAAACGACATGGAAATTCAAGGGCCATGGAAAATCCATCCACTGGCTTGTCAGGGAAATAGCCAGAAACGGGGTGTAAACTCGCTTTCCATCACCTCCGGTACATGATTTCTCCCTCATGGAATGGAAACATGAAGAAATCTCCCCTCGGGCCCGAAATTGCCTAGATTACAGAGTCACTTTTCCTGTGCCAAGCTTCCAAAGCCTTTTGATGAATGAGTGCGCTGATCAGAAAGGCCTAGGCACACAGCTACCCCCACCCCTGCCCCCGGGACTCCCTGCATCGCCCAGCACACACGGCAATGCCCACATGGCTACCCTACCCCCACCCCTGCCCCTGGGACTCCCTGCACCACCCAGCACACTCGGCAAGGCCCACATGGCTACCCCCACCCCTCAGCAAGGCCCACATGGCTACCCTACCCCCACCTCTGCCCCCGGCACTCCCTGCACTGCCCGGCACACTCGGCAAGGCACACACGGCTACCCCCACCCCTGCCCCCGGGACTCTCTGCACCGCCTGGCGCACTCGGCAAGGCCCACACGGCTACCCTACCCCCACCCCTGCCCCCGGGACTCCCTGCACCGCCCGACGCATTCGGCAAGGCCCACATGGCTACCCCCACCCCCGCCCCCGGGACTCCCTGCACTGCACGGCATACTCGGCAAGGCCCACACGGCTACCCCCGCCCCCGGGACTCCCTGCACCGCACAGCGCACTCGGCAAGGCCCACACGGCTACCCCCACCCCCACCCCCAGGACTCCCTGCACCGCACGGCACACTCGGCAAGGCCCACATGGCTACCCCCGCCCCCGGGACTCCCTGCACCGCACGGCGCACTCGGCAAGGCCCACACGGCTACCCCCACCCCCACCCCCACCCCCGGGACTCCCTGCATCACCCGGCGCACTTGGCAAGACCCACACAGCTACCCCCACCCCCACCCCCGGGACTCCCTGCATCACCCGGCGCACTTGGCAAGGCCCACACGGCTACCCCCGCCCCTGCCCCCGGGACTCCCTGCATCACCCGGCACACTTGGCAAGGCCCACATGGCTGGACACTAGAATGAAAGCAAGAGTGAGACTGACTCACTCTGACCTGCTCCCACTCCAGTGGAAACACTTCCATTCACAGGCTCCCAGTGGGGAAAGGTGTCAGAGTCCAGATTACCGGCCTCTGCAAATGCTTGGGCTGACTGAAGGCAGGAACAGGGAGGAAGCAGCGCAAACGCCTTCCGTTCCTGACCCCGTAGAGTCCTGTTTCAAGCAGCCCGCAGGACACATCCGCTGGAGGCAGCTTGAACACCCCAGGTGCTGTCCTGTGGTGGCAGAACAGAGGTCAGGAGTGTAAGGGCCTGATCCAGCTCCCCTGGAAGCCAGAGGAAAGACTCCTGTTGATTTCAGTGGAAACTGGGTCAGGCTCTATGAGCGCCACAGCATGCCCCACACTCCTGTTTTCTATCCTGGGTCTCTTACAGTGGCTTTGGGGAGCAGTCCCAGCTCCCCTCCCCGCCCACGAAAACCCCTCTGCTCTCTATTTCCAGAGCAGGGAAAGCACCTTTTGGTGTTCACTCCGTGCTCACACTTCCTAGATTCAGCCCTGGAGATTTGAGCTCTTTGCCTCTGGCTGACTAGAGCGCTGAGCCTTCCCTCTGTCCCCGGCCAGTATTGTGTGTTCCACATCGATTCGCATCTGGCCAACAGCGCGGCCTCCTGAGCCAGCTCCTGTGTGTGTCCCCAGAGCATCGCTCTTCTGTGTTCAGGCCCTTCTCCTCGGTTGCACTTTGCAGAGCCGTGCAATGAGGCAGCCTGCCAGAGGCTCCGCCCCAAGCTTTCAGAGCACGCTAAGGAGCTTGATGAGGTTTTAAACCATTGCAAGAATCAAGCTGGAAACTCACCGGCCAGGCGTAATTCCCAGCTTTGCTTCCCAGCCAAGCCCAGACTGACCCTCATACTCAGTACTGAGATAAGCTCTGTCACAGAGACTCCAAAGCACCTGACAAACACAAGTTAACTGGGAGGCAGGTCATTATTATCCCCAGTTCCTAGATGGGGAGACTGAGGCAAAGAGTGGAGCAGTGACTTGCACAAGGTCACACAGAGAGGCAGGAGCAGAGCCAGGAATAGAACCCAGCGTCCTGAGTGATACTCAGGCCTGTGCTTCACTATGTCGCTCCCTCCCCTTCGCTGCAAAGGCAGAAAACTCCAGTCCTCATGGACACTTATGAGAGAACTTTCACTCCAGCTCCTTCCTCCGCGAGCGGCCGTGGCTTGTGGCGCCAGCACACATAGGGGCTGCCGCATTCAGCACTAATGTCAACAGGTGGAACCTGCAACCCTGAGTCTAGAACTGCCAGAGGCTGCCAACGCCATCCTAGCCATGCCCCACAGAGCCCAGGTGTCACGGAGTCACCAGGCAATGCTCTGGAACTGCTCCCCACAAAGCCAGGCAGGACTGTGGGGAGCCTCCTCTCCCTTGGAGCAGACTTGTTCAGGGCAAGAAGCTCACATGTCTTCACTCCTGGGTCTCTCCTTGGAGCATTCAGCATCCTCTGCCCCTCCGTGCACTTCCCACAGCGAGCCCACCCTGGCGGGGTCCTGGGGAAGCCACAGGGTCCTGCACCCCCACTTTGCAGTCAGACGTGACTCTCAGCCAGCCAGTAAAACAGAGGTTTATTCAAAGATAGGAACAGGGTCTAAAACAGAGCTTGTAGATACAGTGAACCGGACCCCTCGGCCGGGTCCATTCTGGGGGGCAGTGAGCCAGACCCCCAGGTCTGCACTTCACCCTAGTCCCCAGCAAGCTCCAGACTAACAACCCCCTCCAGCCCCTCTTCTCTGCTCAGCCCCTTTCCCGGGCCAGGAGGTCACCTGATCTCTTTGTCTCCAACACCTTCAGCTGGCACCTTTGCAGAGGAGGGGCTCTGGCCATCAGTTGCTAGGAGACAGAGTGTCAGGCATTTAGGTGCACTGGCCCTTTGCTCTGCCAGATACTTAAGAACTGCCTAGGGGACACTGAGGCACCAACACAGTATTCAGAGAAAACATTAAGAACATTCCCAGTTCATTACACCAGGCAGCGCCACAGCCCCTTGCACCCAGGACTCCCTCCCCCATTGACATGGGGCAGATGGCTTTACTCTATTGGGCCCCCTTGGCCCATCTCAAAACAGGAATATCCAGCTCCTGGCCAAGCCTGAGCCTTACCTCCTGCCTGACTCTCCTGTTTGCAGTGCCTGAAATCCTTCCCGGAAAGGGGCTAGCCAAGGGCAAAGGATTATTCTGAGGCCTACAGTCTTGGAAGGGTTAATTTAGGAGGCCAGCTCACAGCCAGCACTGAGACACTGCTGTGCTGTGAGAGTTCCCATGGCTGTCCCTGTCCCTGCCTCTGGCACAGACTCTCCACCCATGGCACATCCAGGCCATCCCCCTCCGTGCT
The DNA here is from genome assembly GCF_003597395.2 of Chelonoidis abingdonii. NCBI lineage: Eukaryota > Metazoa > Chordata > Testudines > Testudinidae > Chelonoidis > Chelonoidis abingdonii. The sequence continues at coordinate 13,836,994 of NC_133789.1, forward strand.
CCTCCCGCTCACACACAGAGCCGGCTCTGTACTGCCTGTGCTGAGTACAGTCGGAGCTCTGGCAAACCGAGAGCAGCCGCTGGCTCTCCCAGGGCACTGCCCAAGCTGGCCCCAGCCCGAGAGGGGAGAGATGAAGGGTGCAGCAAGGCTGGGCCATCCTGAGGCCGGTCCAGGTGGCTAGGCCTGCTGCAGGGGACTGGCCAGGCTTGTACCTCTAGACACTGGCCTCTCCTCCCCTGACATCATCACTCTCACTGGCTACAAACACGCAGCACCTCCTGTCTAAACACTGGTCCCTGTGTTGATCCTGCACATTCCTCCAGCAGCCAGCTCCACTGGGAGAGGACACAGCTCCCTCCTTCCTTCCCAGCTTCCAGCTGCTCCTTCCCCGGCCCCGCCAGCATCCCTTTGCAATCCATTCGCACTTTGCCTTCAAGAGGATTTTACTGGGCCAGCGTAGGGGGAGGCAGCCTTATGTAAGGGCTCCCCCCTGATCCAGATTGTTCCTGGCAGCTCTGGCTCAGCCCTGCTTAGTGATCTCAGGGGCAGTTTTATCCCCTTGGGAATAGATGCAAAAAAATTCAATGAGGGAGAAATAGCAACGCAAATCAGCACTGTGGAGACAAGGCCCTCCAGCGCCCACGCCAGGTGAAGGATTGCAAACATCTATCGCAAGTCCCCTGCACCTGATTCCAGCCCAGGGGCTCTGGGGGCCAGATTCCTACCCACAGCCCGTGCAATGAAAAAGGCTCCACGTCCTTCTGTGGCTGCCGCTACTGCTCCCCCACTTTTACTACAGGCGGGGGTCACTGCGCCATCCCCAAGCCCTGCTCTCCTTCCTATGCAGTAAAACCACAGCATCTCCCTGGGCGGGGCAGGGTGTAGATACAGAGAATTTTGGAGTTTAGTGATGGGTCCAGCAGGCCACACATGGAAGCCGGCCCATTTTTCCAGCCGCTCTGGCTCCAGGCTCCGCAGGATTCAGGTGGTGACAGAAGTGGAGCTGCTGTTCTGAATACTGCCAGAGCTGCTATATGAGAAGCTAAGAATACGGCTGTGTCCCAGCTCGCTATAAACGGCTCCCCAGATAAGGACATCTGGGTATAGCCTGAAAGACAACGCAGCACCTGCTAGCTTCAGAGACCCTGTATCTTGTCTCTGCAATCTTGTTTTGCAGTGCTGGGTCTGCAAACGTCATGCAAACCTGGGGACACTTGAGACAGGAGGACAGAGAGAGAGACAGAGTCTGTGGAGGAGTCTAAAGGAGGTGGCCTTCCCAGAACCAGCCAAGGGTAAGTGTGAGGGGAAGCAGGCAGCCGCACAGCCTGGTTTAGTGTTTTTAAGACATTTTCTCTGAAATAAGGGATGCCTTGCTGTGCGCAGGCCGTTTGGTTGCTGTTCCCACCCTCGCTTCCCTGGAGGAAACGGAGCCTAGGTCAGACCTGCTGAGGTGATCACACCCAGGGCTGCAGCCAGCGCCTGGCCTGCGAGCAGGAGGCGCATGGGATTCCGTCCTGGAGGAGGCCACGCCAGGGATCTGAGCCCCAGAGGGGAGCACTGGAGACAGAGCCCCACAGGGGCCAGAGGTGGGGGTTGCCTGGTACCCATGAAACAGGTGTTGTGCAGCCGGAGAGCTTGGCCGTGCTGTAACGATGCAGCGTGCCAGGTACAGACGCACCCAGCATAGCAGGCCTGGCACGGTGCTGGTGGGGCTGCATGGGAGCATAGGACAGAGACGGACTAGCCGGTGCAGACAGCAAGGGCCAGGGCTGCAAAACACTGCGGCACCCCAGACACACGGAGGCGCCTACAGGGAGGTTAAAGGCGAGTTCGGTAACTAACTTTTGCAAACCCCACCAGGCAGTTCCTCGGCCCCTGTGTAACCCTAGCCATGAATGTGCAGCACAGGCTGTGCCCAAGCCCTTCTAGCCAATCTGAAAGCAGCTGACAAGGCCTCCCCTTAGCAGCCCAGGGTGTGACCGTTAACCCTTTCACTCCTGGGCTGTGCAAAGCAAATCTCTAACACCAGCCCAGTGAAGATGCTGTGGGTAGCCTATGGGTCTGGCAGCTGGCACTCCTGAGGGTTAATTCTGACTGCCATCAGCTTGCCTTGGGAAAATCATTTCTCTGCTCTGTGCCTCGGTTTCCCCATATTACTCTGTACCTCAAAGTAGAACCCTGGAACCCCCATTGTCACCTCTGTCATATAATTGTGATATATTTCATACAAAGCAGGCCCTGTAAGATATCCGAGGAAAGGCTGAAACCCATTGTTCTGTCCAAGTATGTATATCCTTAGCACGTATGAAGTTATGAGATTGTGCTGTATGGTTGTTACAACAATATGGGTTTGAGAGTGTTAGTCTGAGTCCTCCACTGTCAGTTCCCCAGTGACAACCAAGGAGGGTGTGAAATGACCATTAATACGCAGGGGCGTTGTAAACAAGGGATTTCAGATGCTGTAAGAAAGCTGCACAAGCATCACACCAGAGGGGAATTGCTCAAGTCTGTGACTCCTTGTAACATCGTCCCTCCCTCCCGTTTTACACCACACGCAGACTCACAGTCAGCCACAGGCCAGGTTCCGCTCCAGGTTCTCCCAGACTCGCCCCTTTTTTGTGGGCACTGTCCCAGGAAACCCAGAAGGGTGCTGTGTGCGTGCTGCCCGCTGTCCAGTTTTACGGGCTCCAGATCATCCCAGAGCTCCTGGGTTTTGCACCTCAGAGGTGGCAGCCCAGTCCCCTGGGCCTGGCACCTTGTAGGCGAGGTGCTGCCCTAGCAGGGCCAAGCAGAGAATTCTCAGCTAGCAATTCCTTATTCAAAGGCCTCACACAGCCACAACGCCGTCCGGCAGCCAGCACACCTGGGCGCCATTCCCAGCCTTGCCCCTGACCTCTGCCATGTCACTTCGCCCTCTCCCCCACTCTGTGTTGTCGGTGGAGCAGGGCCCGTCTTTCTGGATGTGCATGGGTGCTGCCTGGAACAAGGGGGGCTGATCTTTGCAGTAACAATACGGGGTCAGGCCAGGGTGGCTCAGGCAAGGAAGCAGGTGGTAGTACTGATCTCACGTCACAACCCAAGCCATAAACTCACTCCTCGTCTTCACGCTGCCACAAGGAGCTGCCCAGGAAAAAGATCCCAAATGGAATTGTCCACAGCCAGCCCATAGGGTCAGTGTTTCCTTCTCTTCCCTGGGCGGGGCCTCGCGTGGGTTGGAGGCATCACTAGGAGCCTCTGAGTAACGCAGGAAATGGAGGTGAGTCACCGGGCCTGCTGTCCAAACTGTTTCTCTTGCTGAGAATGGCAGTTTAGATTAGGCAGAAAAATTGTGTTGGCCTGTCTGTCCCTGGCCATAAATTGTTCTACATTCCAGGTGGGGAAGATGAACGAAGCCAGGCAGATGGGCACAGAGAAACCACTGCAGAGGTTACGTGAGGTCACAGGGCACTGGAAGATAACACCAGGGTTAAGACTGTGAAATGCACAAAGCCAGTTCAAGTCTTTGCTTGTGAGCCTGGGGCTTTGGTCACGGTGGGCCCCTCTAGACACACGACTCTCCTGCTTGCTGGCAGGCGCAGCGCAAGCGCACCCTGGGCTCAGCCGCACTAAAGGGTATGGCTACACTTGAAATTTCAAAGCGCTGCCGCGGCAGCGCTGTCGGAGCGCCAGCGCTGGGAGAGAGCTCTCCCAGCGCTGCACGTAAACCACATCCTCTACGGGTGTAGCTTGCAGCGCTGGGAGCGCAGCACTGATTACACTGAGGCTTTACAGCGCTGTATCTTGCAGCGCTCAGGGGGGTGTTTTTTCACACCCCTGAGCGCGAAAGTTGCAGCGCTGTAAAGTGCCAGTGTAGCCAAGCCTGTACGACTCTTCCAGCTGTTCTCCAAAAACACAGTCGGTTATTGACCCTTCATTCTTGCATTTTCTGTTCTCTGTGAAACTAGGTTCCCGCGACATTTTAAAGGGACACTTGGTGTAAGGACACCACAGTCACTTTCTTTGCCTCTGTTCCTAACAGCAGAGAATGAAGCTTTTTTTAAAAGATCTAGTTAACTTTCTGCTGTTTAGATGTGTGTTTGCCCCTCCCCTCCCACCCTGCACTCCCCTGAGCTGAGACAATGGAAATCCACAAAGTCAATTTCCATTTTGTTTATGGTCCATTACTGCTTTTAATGTAAAACGGATGGTCCTGGCACTCAGGAAACCTGGCCCAGTTTCTGGCTCGGACACTGACGTGCTGTGTCACCCTGGCTGAGTCACTTAATTTACCCTGTGCCTTAGTTCCTCTTCTGTACAATGGGGATAGATTTCCGTAGCTCATAGAGGGGTTGTGAGGCTAACCCCACAAATAGCCATGAGGCTCAGGCACTCTGCTGGTGAGTGCCAGATCAGTATACAGATAGCAAGCCTCAGCTGCAGAGCGGAAGCATGGCAAAGAGGTTATGGCACTAGGGATGTTGGAAACCAGACTTCAATTCCCCACTCTGCCACAGGCTTCCTGGGTGACCTTGGGCAAGTCTGCTCACCTCCCAGTGCCTCAGTTTCCCTCCTGCACACCAGGGATAAGAGTGCTGTGGGGAAGACATTAAAAACTGTGACGTGCGAGGATAGTGCAGTGATGGGGCCAGAGAGGTGCCTCCGCTACCGAACTGGCTCAGAGGGCCGTGGTGTGCCACACTTGCAGGCAAACGTGGATTTCTTTCTTTAAAATGTCCTACCATGGAAAGTAAAAACAATTATAAATCACAGGAATCCCCTGGGCGAGTCTTGTGGCCTGTTGCCTTCTGCCTGTCTTGTCTATTCAGACTGCACGGGCCTCAGGGCGCGGCCTGGCTCCCACTTTGTGTCTGTGCAGCACCAGCAACCACCAGGCAGAAAGGGCTCAGGGCCCCACCACTAAGTCCTCACCCCCACAGTCAGTCGGTTCTCCCAGGGGCCCACGCTGAGAGCTTTGGGAAATCCGTCCCTCTGGGTCTCATGCTGAGCAGCTCAAACCAGAGGTACCAAAACCCAGCAGCTGCTTACGACAGGGCAGGACTCAGTGGCTTGGCCAAGGGTCCCTCGCGAGCCTGCCCCAGAGCCATCTCAGCAGGCAGTGCCTAGGAGGTTCTGCAGGGTTGGACTCGACTCCAGCTCTGTGCCTGCTGATGCCACTGTGCCACCACCCGGCTGCCATGGTCGGGCTGCCTGCATTGCTACCTTGACTCGCGGAGAGGAACTACGCAGGCAGGAGCATTTCCAAAGGCTGGCCTGCCAGCTTCCCCACGCCCCGCTTGCTCCCGGTGCCCAAGTTAAGCCCAGGAGGAGTTCCAGGCAGCGTCTGTGCAGCGAGGACTCACCCCCAGTCAGCCCCAGTGAGGGACCTGCATCTCAGCTGGCTTGGACTTCGGCACATGAACTCTAGACACGGACGCTGGCTTTGCCCCCTGAGCCCCAGCTCTATTCCTGCCCCCTGGCATTGGTCCTGGGATCCTGACCTATCACTCTGAGACTCCAGCCCCAGTTCTAAGCCCTGACCTAGACACTGGCCTGCCCACCCTCGCCCTGGTTGTGACAGTGCCCCTCATACGGGACAGTGTCTTGGCAGTCAGGCCTAGCGGTCCCAGCCGGGCTGGCACCCACAAGGCAGGGACGGCCAGGAGGCAGGACAGTCAGCAAGCAGGGATCAGAGCAAGCAGCAAGAGCCAGGGTCAGGCGGGGGTCGCAGGCAGAGATGAGAGGTGGTCTCCAAGTTGGAATCAGACTCAAAGTCGGGCTTGGGTGGAAGACTGGCAATCAGCCAACAGCCTGGGCCACCCTCCAGGGTTAAATAACGAGCATGGCCCAATCAGAAGGCTGCAGGGACCTGTCAATTTAGACCCTATGGGCATCACTTCCTGCACCACTTCACAGCCCTCCTCAGACTCCACTAGCCCTTGTTCCAACCCAGCACGAGTCTGTCCCTCCCCCCATGGACAGACACCCCTCGAATGCCCTCCCGAGAACTGCCCCCAGCCAAGCCTGCAGCCCTGGACTCAGGGTTAACCTGACGCTGCACATTCTCCTCCCCTCTGTTATAACTCAGTCATTAGGATCATCTCATTAGGCTTTAATGAACCCTGCTGCATCCTGTAGAGCGTCTATTTCAATTAGCTCTTTGGGTGTGATATGATGTGCACGTGCCCATGGCCCCTGCCTGGGCGCATGCAAGTTACGCAAGAGGCTATTTTTAGCCCCGTGTTACAGCACATCTTTGGCCCTGGGCATTGTGGAGAGGCCGGGCCCCCGGGTGGTAAAGGCAGCGGGAGCTCGGCTCGGCTCAGGCACGATCGGCATTGTTGGTATGTGCCCAAGCTGGCTTGGCACTCAGGGCCCGCGTCACACCGTGGTGGACATGGAGCCGGGTGAAGAGTTCTCCTCCCCACAGGCCGGCTGGGAAGGATTTGGGAGCTGATCTCACACCCGGCTGGTCTGTGCTTTGTCAGTGTCTTCTGTTGGAGGGAATGTCTATTAACCCCTTCCCTACTGGTGTGCATTCCTCCTCGGGCACCCCATGGCTGCATGTGCCAGTGTCCCATCACTGCAGACCAGCTACACTGAGCTCAGCAGCAGGCGTGTTTAGCCCCCTCGGACCTGGCACCCTGGTAGGTGCTTAGCACAGGAGTGGGAGCCAATATGGCTGGTTCTGATCCTGGCTGTTGCCCACATCCCCAAGCAGGGGTCGCGTTCCCTGCATCCCCCTGGGCACTGCGAGCTGAATGCACAGATGTGTGTAAAACGCTACGAGGCTCTCGAACGAGAAGCGCTACAGAGAGGCAAAATGTCCCAGCTAGTGCATCCCTCTCCTGTGCACAGCACCCCAGCCCAGCTGGTGCCCCCAGGCTGAGCCAAGCACCCCACAGGGCTGGTGTGGTGGAGTGGCTGAGGAAGGGTGCTTGGAGCTAGTAGAGGCTTCCTGTTAGGGCAATGACCGTGTCATGCTGCCATGGGGACTGGTTTGAGCTTCCTCTGCTCTGAATGAGCCCAGTGCCCAGATCTGTTAGAACAGTGGTTCTCAAAGCCAGGCCGCTGCTTGTTCAGGGAAAGCCCCTGGGGCTGGCCGGGCCGGTTTATTTACCTGTTGTGTCCGCAGGTTCGGCAGATTGCGGCTCCCACTGGCCGAGGATCACCGCTCCAGGCCAATGGGGGCTGCGGGAAGGGCGGCCAGCACATCCCTCAGTCCATGCCACTTCCCGCAGCCCCATTGGTCTGGAGCAGTGAACCGCGGCCAGTGGGAGCCGCAGTTGGCCGAACCTGTGGACACAGCAGGTAAACAAACCGACCCGGCCCGCCAGGGGCCTTCCCTGAACAAGTGGCGGACCAGCTTTGAGAACCACTGCGTTAGCAGACGCAGGCACAGAAGCAAACTCCCTACTATGCCAGGGCAGAGCCCATCCTGCCAGGTGCTCCATGCCAGGCAGGTTAGGCAGGTTAGGAAAGCCTGCGATTAACCCCGGAGCTGTGACATTCCTCCCCAGCCATCCGTAACCCTCCCAAGGGGAGGAATTCCTCCCTCACCGCTGCACTGCTCTGCTCAGCAGGGGCAGGTGTGTCCATCCATGCCTGGGGTAGTGCGCTGGGGTGGGCCCTTCCTGGCACAGCCCCTGGGCACTCACCACAGACTTCAGCCCAAAGCGCCCTCCACGTCTGCCCCTCACTCCTCCAGCACACAGCAGGCTGCATCCCTCGCCAGGGCCTGCTTCAGCCCTCCCACTGAGACATGCTCACAGCTGTCAACAGACGGTTAGCGCTCCAGCAAGCACAGCAACACACCCGGACACCAGGGGAGCTGGGACAATGTGCACAGTGGGGGGCTGAGAGCCACTGCACCAACTGTAAACCCTGCCTATGATGGAAACCAAATCAGCCCAGGGGGGTGTGGCAGCCTCCCGCACCCCTAGGTCCAGCACCTCGGATGGACACATGTATATACGCGCTGGGACACACACAAACACAGATGCATGGACACACACTTGCACGGACCACATGGACACATGAACAGATGGACACACATATATATGCCCCTAAACACAGACTCATGGACGCATGTGTACAGACCAACACACACACGTATATATGCACATAAACACAGACTCATGGACACACACACACAGACTCATGGACACACGTGTACAGACACACACACACGTATATATGCACATAAACATAGACTCATGGACACACACACACACACACACACAGACTCATGGACACACACGTACAGACACACACACGTATATATGCACATAAACACAGACTCATGGACACACACACACACAGACTCATGGACACACGTGTACAGACACACACACACGTTGTGACAAAGTTCCTCCTCTACCTTGGTGGGTCCTGCGCTTCTTGGCAGATTTGCTCACCTCAGTGATCTTCCCCACAGTCAGGGTCAACTCCTCCTGTGTCTGATCAGGAGTTGGGAGGTTTGGGGGGAACCCGGGCCCACCCTCTACTCCGGGTTCCAGCCCAGGGCCCTGTGGATCGCAGCTGTCTATAGTGCCTCCTGTAACAGCTGCATGACAGCTACAACTCCCTGGGTACTTCCCCATGGCCTCCTCCAAACACCTTCTTTATCCTCACCACAGGATCTTCCTCCTGATGTCTGATAATGCTTGTCTCCTAAATCCTCCAGCAGTACACTCTCTCACTCTCAGCTCCTTGCCTTCTTGCTCCCAGCTCCTCACTCGCACTCCTTCTCCTCTGGCTCCTCCCTGCCTGACTGGGGTGAGCTCCTTTTTAAACCCAGGTGCCCTGATTAGCCTGCCCTGATTGGCTGCAGGTGTTCTAATTAAAGTAGCTATCTCCACTGCCTTCTAGAAAGGTCTTAATTGGCTCCAGGTGCCTTGATTAACCTGGAGCAACTGCCATTTGGTTACCATGGTCCTAGGGATTTGTTTAGCCTGGGGCTAACATACCTGTTTCTCAGTACTTTACTGTAGCCATCTGGCCTTGCCCCATCACAACGTATATATGCGCATAAACACAGACTCATGGACACACACACACAGACTCATGGACACATGTGTATAGACACACACACACGTATATATGCACATAAATACAGACTCATGGACACACACACGCACAGACTCATGGATGCACGTGTACGGACACACACACACACACGTATATATGTGCATGCATATTAACATCCACAGACTCACAGACACACAGGACTCATGGACGCTCGTCTATATGCACAGGCATACTCACACACACGCACGTGAGCGCATTAGCACAAGTTCAGGCTCCAGGGCGAAGCATTCCTGCTGCGAGCTGCCTGTGTGCTAATGTGCCGAAAACATTCAGCCTTCCAAACAATCGTGGCTGGGTGCTGACCGCATCCTGCCCAGAACAATAATATTTCTCTTGTCGAATGACTTCCCGGGGCCTGAGCCGAAGACTGGCCTGCCACACACAGACACACCTCACAGAGGTCACCCCGGGTCCAAGTCAGGGCTGCCTTTGGCTTCTCTGAGGAACAAACATGCAGCGGGGGGAGGGGGTCTAATCCTGTGAGAGGGATGCTGCAGAGCCTCCCAGCACCCTCCCCTCCTACAGACTTCGGTGAGAGGGTCTCCGAGGGCTGGGCGAGGCACAAGAATTCCAGCTCACAAAAACCATTGTGCTTCCAACTTTGTTTTCATTCTGCATTGGACTGAAATCGAGCCCTTGCAGAAAGCAGAGCAAGTCCACCCCGGCATAACCACGCCTCAGCACTCTGCTCTGCCTGGTCCAGGGCAAGGACTCGCACTCGGTCTCCCGCCACGCAGGGGAGGGCCCGACCACCAGGCGAGCAGCTCCTACGGGGCATGCTCTGGCTCTCACTTACTCACTCTCTCCTTTCTGCAAAAAGGTTTGGTTTCATTTTCTGACAAATAAACGTATCCTAGAAAATCTCCCAACCTGCTCCAGTTCTCAGCCCTGGCAGGGGTAGGAACAAGAAGCACAACTTGGCATTGGAGAACCAGTAACCCACAGTCTGGCCTGACCCACCTGCCTCCATCTGAGGTTGTTGATCACAAGGATCACTGATTATTTAATTTTGAAAAGCAAAGACATCCCTTGACCCCTTAGATACAACTGGGCACCTACGGGAATGCCAGCCAGACGCACTGGTTCCAGGGCAGCACTTCGGCCATGGAGACTTTGAATGAGACCATTGGGAAGAAGCATGGCCCCTTTGAAATCAGCATCTCGCCTGAATACATGCCAGAGAATTTACCCCAAAGCACTCTCACTTCACTAAAATGCAGCCACCTCTGGGGTGGAAAGCAGCAGATGTTGATTGGCATAGCATAACAGTTTGCAGCAGCGTGGGAGAAATAGAAAGTAATACCCAGCTGAGCCTGCAGAGGGAACTTAAAAAGGGTGAAGGCAGTTACCCAGGTCGGGATTTGGCTAGGACATTAGGTTCCCAGAGATGCCCATCTGGGGGAATTGGGCGTGAAAATGCACAGGCTTTGCAGTTGGCTGGAAGGAGATGTGATTCATGTACAACGGGCACATGCACTGCAGCAGCCGGGCCTGCGGGGGCTACTGGGACACGGAGTCAGAGGGTAAGCCGGGGAGAGCTCAGTGGTATGTCCCATTTGACAAAGCGCTCTCCCAGCCGTGCAGCACAGATTGGGGGCATGGTGCCAGCTAGGGCAATGCCACCCATGCACTCGCCCCTCCACACCCTGCAGCACCACAGCCGTCCCATCAAAGTACTGGCCTGACCCTGCTTACCCCTGAGAGGATGACCCCCACTCCACCCCAAGCCCTGCTCCTGGCACTGCTTCGGGTGATGCTGGTAGAGGACTGGCACGTCCGGCAGTGATCTCAGTCCAGATTGTGGCTGGCTCGGCAGGGATACAAAGCCCCAAGCAGCCCCTCTCCCCAAGGAGACCTGGTACCCAGCCCGTTCAAGCAGGCACTCACCTTGCAGGGGCGCAGACACACCAGCCATCCCGTATCACTGCTCATTTGCTACCACCAATAGCCCAGGTTCCAAGGGGAATGGGGGACGGGCAGAAGGAGGACCCTGTATCCACGATCTCCGACAAAATCCTGTTCTGCTGAGTCCCTGGGATCTCCCTAATGATGCCCTGATGTGTCCCAGCGAGCCTGGCCCATGCAGCAGGCCGGGGAGCCCTTCCTGGGAAGGGCAGGGGGAGGAGGTTTGGCTCTGTCTGGCTCCCTGGGCAGGGCAGGGTGCTGCTGCTGCAGCCTGTTGGCAGGTCGGGCCCCACGTGCTGACACGCAGCAGCTCAATCTGTTGAGCCTTGTTTTGATGAGCTCGTCCGCACGCAGGCAGAGGCAATGGGACTCTGAGTCCAGGAGCAGCCCAGCCAGCAGCTCCTGGTAAGAGGGTAGCTCAGACACTAGTGTCTGGTCCCTTACTGACCCCACAGCACCCACACAGCTGTGCCTACTGCCTGCCATGCAGCCCTCTACCCACACAGCCCCTCTGAGCCCTGGCCGCCACGGGGGCTTGGGTACCAGTCTTACTTGATTACACTAGCCCTGGCCTATCATAGGGTGGCAGCTCACGGCATTTAACTGCAGCTACAGAGTCAGATCGCAGTGACATCGGAGTAAGTCTGGAGTCAGTGCAGTGACTCTGGATTGACACCAGTTAAAGCGCATCAGAACCCAGCCAGTGGCCAGAAAGGCAACGCTATGGCAATGGCCCCTTCCTACTCCATCTCCGCTCCCTGTGGGTGCCTGAATCACATCTGCCCCTGGCACAGCCACACATGTGCCACGGGAACTACAGAGAAGTCTCCTGCTTCACAGCAGAGCACTCCGCCCCGTCTGGTGCAGGCCAGAGGGTCCACAAGATTACACAGATTTGGGGCCAGGTTCTCCACTGCCCGGCACCGTGTGTCGCCGTTTACACCAGTGCAAAGTAAGCGTGAAATGCTGCCAAGCAGGGAAGGGAGCGATTTGCACCCTTTGCACTGCTGTGACTGACTGCAGGAGGTGCAGGACGATGGCCAGGCTGGCCCTGCAAGCTAAAGACCTGAACTCCCTGCATTCACAGTTAAGTGTCCTTGTTTCAGCCTAACTAGATCTGCACTGTCCTCTCCCCTTCCCCACGTGCAGGGACCTCAGCCTTTTGCAATCCACACCCCTGCCTGTGCAGCCCAGCCCCATCCAGCATCCTCCTCCCAACAGCAACCTGGGAAGGGCCCCCTGGGCATCACCGAAAACAGAAACTTTTCTCCCTGAAACCTCAGCTTGGAGGGCAACAGGGAAAATGGCAAACTGGTTCCTGCCTGAGATCTCTGGGGCTGTGACACAAGCAGCTGGGGGGCGGGGGGGCGGGGGAGGAGGAGGGGCAGGGAAGAGAGAAAATAGAAGCAATTTGCCGAGTCTTAGCTTTATGCCAAGTGGTTGGGTGGCTGCATTGCAAATCCCCAACAAGGAGACAGTTCTGGGGGCAGCCTGAGCAGGAATGGGCCACGGTCCATCCATCTCTGTCTCCACACACACACCCCATCACTTGCTGTTGGACGCCTGAGGGGGTCCCTCAGCTCAGGAGGGGGCAGGGGCACTCGCCCTGGCTGTGCCTGCTCTGTGGCTAGAGGATTTGCCCCTGAAAATGTCAATCCAGCATCAGTCACGGGAGCAAAATTCTCTCTCTCATGTGCAAGAGCATTTCTGCTTCCCACCCCTCAAAGCCCCCCGCAGGGCAGCCCTTGCGGAGTCCCTGCCCCACTGCCAAGCTGGGGGAAAGCAGAGGATGATGGGAGAAAAACCAGGCAAACCCTGCACATCCAAAGGCAGATTTATCCAGCCCAGGCCCTAGTGTGGGGCAGGGGGTTAAGTCCCTTTTGCTGTACAGATCAGGGTGACCAGATGTCCCAATTTTATACGGACAGTCCTGATCTTGGGGTTTTTTTTCTTATATAGGCTCCTACTACCCCCCACCCCCCGTCCCGATTTTTCACATTTGCTGTCTGGTCACCCTAATGCAGATCCAGGGGACACACAGCAACTCATTCAGGTGAGCCACTGGGGGATTCTTTCTGGCCCTCCCCTCCCCCTCACTCCATCCCTGCTGTCAGGTGAGGTGTGCGGGAAACTGAACTGAACGCTCCTTGCTGGAGCTGGCGGAAGCTTCGGTTCCCCAGGAGACAGGAAGGTTTTCACCTGACCTGACTCCATCAGATGCTACCTTCCCCCCTGACTCCCTGATCACCCTTTCCCTGCTCCAGGCGTAACACCGTGTGGGCTACAGCACCGAGCCCCTGGGCTCACTCACTCACGGTTCCACAAACTGCTCACTAACACGTCCTGGGATTCCCATGTCCCCCAGGAGCAGCTCCAGCCCCACACTGATAGCTCAGGGTCCACAATAATCCAGGTCAGGCCCCCCGGCCGGCACACGTGCGCTGAGTGCGCTGTAGCAGGACAAATCGCTCTCCGATGGCCTCAGAGGCACTCAGCCAGAAAGGAAGCTAGCCCAGGGATGTGTAACTTACAGGTGTCTGGGCCCGAAGGCTTCCAGGAGTCTCATCAAATTGAAAAGGGCACCTGAGCTCAATCGATCTGAGGGCCAGACCCACCAAGGTACCTGGGCCCTGCAGTGCTGGGCACTGTAACAGCCACCTCATGGAGTCCCCAGCCCCGAGCTGGGTGCCCAGACTCCCCATTCGATGCATGGGGAGAATCAGGGATGTGCAGGAGCCAGCCCGCTGAGCAGCGGGTCTCCAAAGCAGGAGTGAAATGCGGAGCAAGGGGTCAGGGCTCAGGGCCCAGCTCCCTGAACGTCTGGGGGCCTTGGCTGACAGGCTGAAATCTCTCCACTTGGGAGCCTGAAGTGTGAGCCCTCTCCTGGGCCAGGTCAGTGGCTGAGATAGCCCAGGCCTGGCTTGTGAAGGGAGCCCGTCACCCAGGGGCCAACACACTCATCTGAAGGTGGCGGGTCCCTGCTAGGTCAGCCCGGCTGTAACTGACTAGCTAGTCCCTGGAGCAGCGCCCTGACCCCCAGCTGACCGAGTCAGTCTCCCTGGCCAGCAACAAAGTGAAAAGGCTCCAACAGGAGAGAGCCAGCCCCACCCAGACCCGCCTGGTGGCTGGGGCTCTCTGCTGGGCTGTGGGAGACCTGGGTTCACATCCCTGCTGCAGATCAGGCAGAGCCACGACTTGAGTCTGGGTCTCCCGCTGCCAGCAGGTCACACACAAATTCCCAGCCTGCTCGCCCGCCGTTGTCCTTTGTCAGGCGCCCCGAGAGCACAGACGGGCTCAGGCCCGGTGGCGAACGCCTGGCTTGAGAACCCGAGCTGCTCATTAGCTGTGGGGCCAGCAGATACTTGGGTGCCTGTGGGGTTTGCTGGCAGCTGAGGGGAAGTTTTGAGAATGTCAGTGGGGCCTAAAAGGTGGATTGAGGTGCCTAAAGAGGCAAATAGGTGCCTAACTCCCTGTGTGCTCTGGTCCTGCCTGCCTGGCTTCCACACATCCAGCAGTGCCAGGCCTGGTCAGCAGTTGTGCTTTTCCCTGGAGGAAAGCTTAATGGTGCCTAACATTTCCCCCATGGCAACTAGCACCTTAACCCCTTCACTGCTGCCCTTGAGTCAGCTGCAGTTCCACCACGACAGCCATGGAGAATGCAATGCTAGCGTGTGGGAACCTATCTCGCCGCATGCTCATTTCACTATCTCAGGGAGCTTTAATACACTTGCAAACTGGATTACACAGTACACATTATTGGGCCGGAGCGCATGCTCTGAAGAACTGTGTTGTGTTTACGCAGGTTATCTGAGTGTGCACGAGCTACAGTTAGTGAAACGTAATGCCCCCATGTAGACAAGCCCTTGCCCGCAAGGCACGTAAGTTCGGTATTATTCTCACCTACAGGAGTCTTGTGGCTGATGCACAGGACTGGGAGTCAGGAGACGTGGGTTTTAGTTCTGGCTCTGCCACTGGCTCCTTAGGCAAGTCATTTCCCCTCTCTGTGCCTCACTTTCCTCACCTGAAAAATGGGAATAATAGTATTCTCCTGCCTCTCAAGGAGGTTGTGATGCTTAACTCACTCACGCTTGTGAAATGCTTTGAGATCCTCATATTAAGGCAGCCACAGCACTGTGGAGTATTATTTTACAGTTGGGTAAACCGAGGCACAGAGAGGTTAGTGACTTGCCCAGGGTCACATTTCGTTGTAACCGGAACCCGGGAGCTGGGCTGAGCTGAGTGTAATAAGTGCTGCTACTTAGCTCTTACACATCTCCCCACACTGCAATCAATCCAGGGAAAGAATCACTATCCCCACTTTTCAGATGAGGAAATGAAGTCCCAGGGAGAGGAAGCAACTTTCCCAAGGTGTCAGCGCAGGAACAGTGCCCAGGACAGAGTGTCTTCTGCTGTAACCACTAGCCCACACACTCTTTCTAGCTCAGCCACATCAATCACAAAGTCAAAACCCAACCTCAAGGCCAGAGGTAAAGCGATAGACTGACCCTCCAGAACAAAGAGCTGCGGATACTGGGACCAGTTCCCATCACTGAAGCACTTGCTATCCCTGGGGACTTTAGAAGGGTGGAATGATACTGGACAGTCAGCTCTGTGGGCTCACTGCAGGAAGAGTGACTGGGGGAAACTCTCTGGCCCGTGCTCTACCAGAGGTCAGACTGGGTGATCTAATCTATGACATGGCCCCTTGCTCCAAGGCTTGCGCTGTACGGGTAAGTATAAGCTCCTGGCCACATCCACGTCGGCTTGGGGTCTCTGGCCATCTCACTGGCATTCGAAGCTCCTGTTCCCAGAGCCAAACCTTGAGTTTAAAAGTCACCTCAGCAGAAATTCTGCATTCAGGCTTTGGGGTTTAGTTATTAATTTAGCACTGGTGAGAAGCACCAGGTGGACCGGCCTCCCCGCCCTGGCGAATGCCACACGCACCTGAGGGGTAACAGGGAGACGCCAGATTTCCAAAGAGCCCTACATGCTGGGGGCACTGTGGGTGCTGAGCTGTGAGAACCAGGCGCCGCGTGGGGCTGCTGGGCACTTGGAAATCCAGCACAGAGGCTGCAGGACCCACGCAGGCCTTGACGTCTCAGCCACGGGGCCCCTTCACTACCAGCTGTGACGCGGGAACGGGGCTGAGACCCACCAAACTCATTGTGCACTAGCCACTGAGCAGTGGTCACTACTGTGCTGGGTTAGTTGTGAAAGCAGCCTAGAGGCCTCGAATTGCACCACCAGTCCCCCAGACACTTGGCTGTTCAATCATAAACAACTGTGGATTTTATTGCACAAAAAATTTACTGCAACAACATGGGCATTAATTAACCCCTTAGTTGCTGCAGCCTCTTTGCTCCCCCATGTTTCTTGGGCATCCCCAATAAACAGTGGCCACGTACCAAGCTCTGGGGCAGGGCTGGACGTCGGGCCTCTCGTCAAGTGGATTGAGTGGGACTCAGCAGCACCCATGGCTGGCAATGGGAGACTCCAGCAGGTCTTTTGCCCTGGAGGAAGGGAGCCCTTGGCCACAGCCCAGGCAGGTCCCCACAGTTAGGTCCTCAGTGGAGAATTGAAGTGGGGTTGAAGCAGAGAGGGGCAGCTCTATGGGGGGGAACACTGCCCAGCTGGGAGTGTGGACCCGGCATCTGCCAGGCAGCGCAGGCCCCCGCCAGAGGGGGCTGGGGTCCCAGCACGACTATCACAGGCTGGGGCCAGCAAAGATTCACAGCACGGAGCCCAGCTCCAGCTGTGCCAGAGCCCCCATCCTGGGGCAGCCCCTGCCCAGCTGAAGTGCTCTCAGCACCCACTGCCCCCTCTGCAGCTTGCAGCCCCCCAGCCGGGAGCAGGGTCTGTTTCGTCCTTAACCTGCACCCTGGCCAGTTCGGGGGGGAAGGGGGGCTCAGCTCCCGGTGCTGCTGAGGGGCATGGAGGTGGGGGATGTTTCACAGACATGGGAGGGGGGATTACAATAAAGCCAAGTGCCCGGCCCACAGGCAGCTATTAACCCCTCATGGTGCCCACTCCCACCCTGGAGGACTGCCCCCCCATCTGCGCCTTGGCCCAGAGCCCTGGGGGGGCTGCCCCCCATCTGCGCCTTGGCCCAGAGCCTTGGGGGGGCTGCCCCCCATCTGCGCCTTGGCCCAGAGCCCCGGGGGAGCTGCCCCCCCCGTCTGTACCTTGTCCCAGGATCCTGGGGGGCTGCCCCCCGTCTGCCCCCTTGGCCCGGAGCTCTGGGTGGCTGCCTTCACCCCACCCCCAGGTCAGTGTCTTGGCCCGAGGAAGGCTCCTGGCAGCAGCACAGGGCCAGAGGCCGGTTCTGTAACCGGACCCCCCACAGCAGCGTCCCAGCGCCCCCCCAGCCCCGCCAGCAGACCCCGCGCAGCCCTCGCCGAGCCAGCCGGACCGGGCGCGACGGGCAAGGCAGCGACAGAGAACCCGGCAACGCGAACTCCTGCCCGGGGGAGCCCCAGGCGCTAGTGTGGACCCGCCGGCTCTGGAGGCAGGAGTCGGAGTGCCCGGCTTCGGGGGGCGCAGTCGTGCCGGGAGCATCCCGCGAGCCGAGCCCCGGCGCCCATCTCGGCGACTAGCGGCGGTCCCCACGGGCCGATACACTCACCCCCACAGTCCGGGGGACGAAGATCCTCGAGCGATCCCGCTGATTAGGCCGACGGAGCCTGGGCGGGCTCTTGAAGTCCGTGCCGGACACCCCCATCCCCAAGATCCAGCCTCCAGCTCTAAACAGGACCTTTCTCCCTCACTACTTGCTCAACATCGGCCAGGGGCGCCGGAAGAACGCTGCGCAAGATACCGAGCGGCCCGCCGGAACCACACTTAAGCCACAGTTTTGTTTAAGGCTCGTCGCGTGCGCCCGGTGCCCGTCGCCGTCTTGTGGGGCTGGCTCGGCCGTGCCCGATCTTCCTCCATGCCCGCAGATCATGTTGGGCACGGGCCGGCCGAGATAGCCCCGGCCCCTCCGCCCGCCGCGGCTCACCTGCGGGAGCGCTATGCCGCCTGTGGGCGCGGGTCGTTGCAGAGCCGCCGGGTTAGCCAGTTGCCCGATCCCAGCCAGGCTCGGAGGCGCGGGGAAGGAGTCCCACATGTTCAAGGCCGCGAGAGCCGATTATGCAACGGGTTGCGGGCTGGAGAGTACCCTCCCACGGGCTGCGCGCCGCCCCCAGCCGCCGAGCCAGCGGGCAGCGCCGCTGCTGAGCGTGGGGGGGAGGACAGGGGGGCACAGCCCAGCACCCCGGGGCAATACCTCCCAGACAGACACTGTGAGCCCGTGGGGGCAGGAGACGGGCACTGCCCGAGGGCAGAAAACCGGGCTCTGTGAGCCCGGAGTGGCAGGAGACGGGCACTGCCCGAGGGCAGGAGATGGGCTCTGTGAGCCTGGAGCAGCAGGAGATGGGTGCTGCCCAAGGGCAGGAGAAGGGCTCGCCCGGAGCAGCGGGTCATGGGTGCTGCCTGAGGGCAGAAGAAGGGCTCTGTGAGCCTGTAGCGGCAGGAGGCAGGCACTGCCCGAGGGCAGGAGATGGGCTCTGTAAGCCCGGAGCAGCAGGAGACGGGCATGCAGGAGATGGGCTCTGTGAGCCTGGAGCAGTGGGAGATGGGTGCTGCCCGAGGACAGGAGAGATGCTCTGTGAGCCCAGAGCAGCAGGAAACGGGCACTGCCTGAGGGCAGGAGAAGGGCTCTGTGAGCCTATAGCAGCAGGAGACGGGCACTGCCTCAGAGCAGGAGAAGGGCTCTGTAAGCCTGGAGCAGCAGGAGACAGGCACTGCCTGAGGGCAGGAGACAGGCTCTGTGAGCCCAGAGCAGCAGGAAACGGGCACTGCCTGAGGGCAGGAGACAGGCTCTGTGAGCCCGGAGCAGCAGGAGACGGGCGCTGCCTGAGGGCAGGAGACGGGCTATGTGAGCCTGGAGCAGCAGGAGACTGGCACCGCACCAGAGCAGGAGATGGGCGCGGTCCAGAATGAGAGGCACTGAGGTGGCCCTGCCCAGTCTGGTCAGCACCTGGCCCTAGCACCACATTCTAGGCCTGCCCCATCAGCGTGAAGGGCCCAGAGATCACTGGCCAATCACCTGCCTCTGGGACCTCTGGCAGCGGTGCCCACGCTTCTCCCCTCCCAGGGAATGGCCAGCAACAGGCTGGGCCTGGGGCGTCTCCCACCCCTCCCAGGCTGGGCCCGAGGAGTTTTCTTGCCCATTTTAGGTGCCCACCAAACAGCTGAGCAAAAACATCACCACAAAACAAAACCACAACCCAGAGGTTGTCATTCAGGGCAAACACCCTGATCGCCTGCCCCTCCGGCTGGCCCTGTCCTACCAGAACCAGCGCCAGCATCAGCACCCTCCCCTGCCAGTCTGCTCCAGGTCCACCCAGACATCTATGAAAACCAGCCCCAGGACAAGCCCAGGCTGGCAGGCTAAACTAGCCAAGTGTTCCCACTGGGGCTGGAGCCAGGCTCAGAGACCCACCCCGCTTATCAGGTGTCAAGCCCAAGCAGGAATATCTACGCTGCTATTTTTAGCCCTGTGAGTGCAAGTCAGTTGACCTGGCTCTGAGACTCACTCACTGGGGGGGTTGCAGTGGAGATGCACCCTGGACACACCCACGACAGGGCCTGGGATCTGAAAGTGCTCAGTGACGCACTATCCAGCAGGAATTGTTCCCAGCAATGACTAGGAGTTTTTTTTCTCTGTATTCTTCAGGCCTCAACTGGCCAGTGTCCTCTGTGCAGCCTGGCTCACGCTCGCTTTTCTTGCCTCTTGTTCTAGCCAGTTTCAAGGACTGAGGAAGGCAACGGGGAGGGGTGTGGCACTCTACGTATTAGATCATAGAATATTAGGGAAGAGACCTCAGGAGGTATCTAGTCCAACTCTGCTCAAAGCAGGACCAATCCCCAGACAGATTTTTACCCCAGTTCCCTGGGGTTAGCAGGCCAATGCTCAAACCCCTGAGCTATCCCTCCCCACTAAATGGCATTACATGTCTCCCAGTCACTGATAACTTGGAAGAACATGATCGTGAATGCTTATAGATCACTGTCCTAACAGATAAAGCACAAGATGGTGTATTAGCTGGTGTCTGGTCCAGATCACCACATCAGAATGGGGAACTGAATGACCGGCTCCTTACGCAGCTATCTATAACGTGCAGGGAAAAAGCTGCATGATCCTGGGGGACGTCAATCTGAGTGACACATGTCAGAGGTCTCATGCTGCCAGCACTAAAACATCCTGGGCATTTCTAAACATTATAGATAACAATTTCCTAACTCAGAAAGTGCTGCAGCCAACATGGGGAAATTTTTTTATTTGAGTTCCCAGCCAATGGGAACTGCAGAGCCAGTGCTTGGGGCAGGATAGGGCAGGGTCAGCATGCAGAGCCACCTGCCACACCTCTGCCTACGAGTGGCAGGGATAGGTCGCCGCTTGTAGGGAGCCACCCGAGGTGAGTGTCCCCTGGATCCAGCACCCCAAGCCGCCTCCCATGCCCCAATCCCCTGCCCCAAGCCTCCTCCTGCACCCAAACTCCCTTCCAGAGCCCACACCCTGCACCCACTTCCATGCCCCAACCCTCAGCCCCACACCCAAGCTCCCACCCTCATGCGGGGCGCGGGCTCTGGGAGGGAGTTTGGAATTTTTCACTTACCGGCACCTTCCATTCCCCTAACATGCCAGAAAAAAAGCTTTTACTGCACTGACTTTGCTAGTGTTTTATGTAGCCTGTTGTAAAATCAGGCAAATATCTACAAGAATTGATGCACCCCCTGAAAGAGCTCTGCTACCCCCAGGGGTACGTGTATTCCTGGCTGAGAACCACTGCTGTAGGCCAGACTGACAGGATGGGCGTCTCTATCTTGGGAAGCAGGACCTCTGAAAAAGATTTGGGGTTTGGGGTGGTGTCACGGAGTGTGGGGGAGTCCGGCCCTGCACCCCTCTTCCTGGAACCCACAGTGACTTTTAGCCAGCCAGTAAAACAGAAGGTTTATTGGACAACAGGAACGCAGGTTACAGCAGAGCTTGCAGGCACAGTCAGGACCCCTCAGTCGAGTCCTTCTGGGCTTTCAGGGTGCTTGGATCCCAGCTTAGGATACCCTGAATTCCGCCCCACAGCCCCAAACCCAAAAATCTGAAAACTACTTCCCTCCTGCCCCAGCTCCCTTCCTTTGTCTCCTTCCCAGGCAAAGGTGTGGGACCTTCCCCCCCTTACCCTAGGCTTTCAGGTTACAGGCTTAAACAGGGCTCCTGTCCATCCCCTAAAGTCCTCCCCTGCTCTCCATACCCCACCACAGACAGCCCCTACTCCATCACATGCCTTCGAAACTAGCTGAGCGAGGTCACTCTGCCCAGTGACCTGGTTCCCAGTTCAGGTGCACCGCCTTCCGGACAACGCGTTCCGCTATCAGGTTGGCACTTCCCTTGTCACGATGGAGCCACAAGTCATGTCTAAAGTCTGCAGGAGCAGACTGCGCACCTCAGGAGGCTTTGGCGTTGGCTCCTTTTCATTTGGAAAATGCAGCCAGGCAGATGAGACATGGCGGTGCTTACAGGTGAAGTGTCGCCAAAGAGTGTCATTGGCTTCCCCCAGTTTGACTTAAGGGCCCACACCAAGTGGGGACCGGCATTCCTTCTCAATTGGCCGCATACTACTTTTGCTTGCCCGACCAGGGTAGCAACTTCTGTTCAGGGCACACGATGGCGTGTCTCTCCCCTTTTCATCCTCCTGCATTAACCACCTGCCCGCGTCCCGCGTCTGAGGCGTCGGTGAACACCGTAAGGTTTGTCAAAATCTGTAGTTGTCTGCAACTGGGCCACTGACCAGAGCCTCCTTCAGTGCCCGGGAGAGCCTCCTGGGCACTGCTCAGTCCAGATCACCTTGTCTGGCTCCTCTTTTTGCACAGCTCAGTGATGGGTGCGGCTATGGCGCTAAAAAAAGTGGCGGCTATGAGACCTTCGATAGGTACCCGCCATCCCAATCAAGGCCTGACCTTTTTTGGTTGGGGAAAATGCAGGCTAGTCTCTGATCACCTCCCCACCTGGCTGGTTCTGGCTTCAGGCAGTCCGTACTCCATCCCGAATGGCCAGGTAAGTATACTTCAAGCCATCCCCGACCTTGCACCTTTCTCCCAGCCTTTTACGGTTAATCCAGCCTTTCCCTGAGTCGGTCTCAGCACTTGTTTAAACCGGGAACACATGGTCCTCCCAGGTCTGGCTGAAGACGCAGATGTCATCAATTAAACGACCACAGGGCAAAACTCTCCAATTACCTCCGCAGTAGCTGATCCACCAGGCGCTGGAGGTGGCTGGTGCTCCCTTGAGGCCAAAGGGCAAGGGTCAGAAACTCGATAGAGCCCAGAGGGCTGATAAAGGCCGATTTCAGCCTGGCATCCGCATCCAGCGGCACTTGCCAGTTCAGCCCTTGGGTAAGATCCATGGTGGTGAGGTATCGAGCACCTCCCCAGCTTGTCTAGGAGCTCGTCCAGGCCTGGGCATGGGTAGGCATCAGATACGGTGATGGCATTGAGCTTTCGATAGTCCACACAGAACCGGAGTGACCCATCCTTCCTGGGGGACCAGCACCACTTGGCGAGGCCAAGGGCTGGGAAGACGGCTGGATCACCCTGCAAAGGCCAGCATGTCCTGACCTCTCTTTCTAGGTCCTGGCAGTTTTCCATGTGGACTCGGAACGAGGGAGCATCTTTTATAGGAGGATGGACCCGGTCTCCACCCTGTGGACAGATCAAATTTCGTTGCGTCCAGGCTGGTTGGAAACAGCTGTCGCTATAGATGCAGCCACCCCTCTGATCTCAGCGTGCCTGGGCCCAGGGTCAGCTGATCCAAGATGGGGAATTGCCTTCAGGGGGAACCAGCTTTTGTCCCAGGAATAGATCCGACTATAGGGTCATCTCCCTGCCCCTCCCAGTGTCCACACACGGCCAACACCACATCCCCCTGTCATAGTATGGTTTCATCATGTTCACATGGTACACCGACGGTGATGTGCCTGGTTGACAGCTCCACCACTAGTTAGCCTCATTCAGGCCTGGTCTACACTACGTGTTTAAATCGATTTAAAGAGCGTTAAATCGATTAACGCTGTACCCGTCCACACTACAACGCCCTTTATATCGATATAAAGGGCTCTTTAAATCGATTTCTGTACTCCACCCGACGAGAGGAGTAGCGCTAAATTCGATATTAACATATCGGATTACGGTTAGTGTGGACGGAAATCGACGTTATTGCCTCCGGGCGGTATCCCACAGTGCACCACTGACCGCTCTGGACAGCAATCTGAACTCGGATGCAGCGGCAGGTAAACAGGAAAAGCCCCAGCGAACTTTTGAATTTACATTTCCTGTTTGCCCAGCGTGGAGCTCTGATCAGCACGGGTGGCGATGCAGTCTCAAATCCAAAAAGAGCTCCAGCATGGACCGTACGGGAGATACTAGATCTGATCGCTGTATGGGGAGACAAATCTGTTGTATCAGAGCTCCGTTACAGAACACGAAATGCCAAAGCGTTGAAAAAAAATCTCCAGGATACACAGCGCTGCGTGACAAGCGTAACGGGAAGCCAGAGACTCAAATGGACGCTCATGGATGGAGGGGGTACTGAGGACTCCAGCTATCCCACAGTCCACAGCAGTCTCTGAAAAGTATTTGCATTCTTGGCTGAGCTCCCAATGTCTGTAGGTTCAAACACAGTGTCTGGCGTGGTTCAGGAATAGCTCCTCAGTTTCTTTCCCCCCCCCACCACGTGAAAGAAAAGGAAAGAAATCATTTCTTGACTTCTTTCAATGTCACCCTATGTGTAACTGAATGCTGCTGGTAGACGCGATGCTGCAGCAGTGAAGAGCAGTATCTGCTCCTCTCCCTTGCTCCCCCTCCCCGGTGGTAGATGGTGCAGTAGGACTAGTAACCGTCCCTCATGAATATCTAACATGTTGACATCGAGGCCAACATTGCCCTGGTTACTCCCAGTAGATAGGACAGAACGGCTAATAACCAGCTTCATCATAGCAAACTGGGGGCTTCAGCCCCTCCCTTTCCTGTGTAAAGAAAAGATTCTGTACTGCCTGGACTGTCATAGCAGCAGCATGCTGGGCTCCTCTCCCCCACACCGCTTAATGTCCTGCCTGGACTATCATCGCGCCGGGAGGCTGCCTCCCCCTCATTTTATGTCACTAACAAGTCTCAGTGTTTCTTATTCCTGCATTCTTTATTACTTCATGACACAAATGGGCAGGACACTGCCACGGTAGCCCAGGAAGGTTGGGGGAGGAGGGAAGCAACGGGTGGGGTTGTTGCAGGGGCACCTCCTGTGAATACTGACACAGAGCAGCTGTGCTCTGATACACTGGTCCTCTAATACACTTGCCCCTTATTCTAGGCAGGACTGACTCTATTTTTAGAAACCATAAGGGAGGGATTGACTCAGTCCCAAGTGAGTCAATCCCAATTTTGCTTTTGCGTTGCGCCCCAGGCCGATTTCAGCCAGGGCACTCATGATAGCAGCAGGACAGTACAGAGGGGAGAGATAACCGTCATCTCATTGCCAGTTTTCTCCGGCAGTAGACGGTACAGAACAACCAGTAACCATCTCTGCTATCATTGCAAAGCAAGTGAATGCTGCTGTGTGTAGCGCTGGAGTATCGCCTCTCTGTCCGCGGCATCCAGTACACATACAGTGCCGGAAAAAAAAAAAGCTGAACGGGCTCCATGGTTGCCGTGCTATGGCGTCTGCCAGGGCAATCCAGGGAAAAACGGCGCGAAAGGATTGTCAGCTGATGTTTTCCAGAGGAAGGAATGACTGACGACATTTACCCAGAACCACCTGCGACAATAATGATTCAACCCAGAATTCCAAGGGGTGGGGGAGACTGCGGGAACTATGGATAGCTACGGAAGAGCTACCACCACATGCAACGCTTTCAGAAATCGACGTTAGCCTCGGACCATGGACGCACAATGCCCGGGGAATTACTGTGCCTAGTGTGGCCGCATGAAATGAATTTATAATATCAGTTTTATAAAACCGATTTTAGCTAATTCGATATTATCCCGTAGTGTAGACGTGGGTGGCCTTCCCCTCCATTCGTCCGCTCATCAGGTCTAGGGCCCCTTACCTGCCTTCCAGTACAACAGTTCGAAAGGTGAAAACCTGGTAGATTCCTGGGTACCTCCCTGTACGCAAACAGCAGGTGAGGTAAGTACTTGTCCTTTAGTCCTGTGGGTGGTGCTGGTTCATAAATGTTTTTAGCATCATCTTTAGCGTCCCGTTGAACCCCTTCCACCAGCCCGTTGGACTGGGGGTGATTACACTGAGGCCCAGTTGTGCTGGACCCCACATTTCTGCCATAAGGACTGGAGCAGGGCTGACATGAAGTTTGGACCCCCTGGTCCGTTAAGACCTCCTTGGGGAACCCCACCCGGCTGAAATTGTCATCAGCGCATCTGCCACTGTGTCTGCTTCGATAGAGGACAAAGCCACCGCCTCAGGGTAGCGAGTTGGCAAAATCCACCACACCAGGGATATATTTCTTCCCTGACCGGGTCATCTTGCTAAGAGGTCGCACTATGTGCATGGCCACCTTCTGGAAAGGTTCTTCTATGATGGGTAAAGGCCTCAAAGCCGCTTTCCCCTTGTCCCAGGCCTTCCCCACCCTCTGGCAGGGGTCACAGGATTGGCAGTACTGTCGGACATGGGTAAAGACTTCCAGGCCAGTGAAGTTTCTGTAGCAGCCTCTGCCCGGTGCGCCGGATTCCCTGGTGCCCTGCGAGAGGGATGTCATGGCCAGATACAGCAGCTTGTGGCGAAACTTCTGGGAACCACAGCTGCTTCCTTGATCCCCCAGACTCTACTTCCCCTGAGGGAGCCCATTCTCAATACAGGAATCCCTTCTCCCACAGGAGCCTCTCCTTGCAACCTCTCCTCGGGTCTGTACTGCACTAAGGTCAGCCCGGTCCCTGGGCTTCCGCAAGGAAGATCTTTCCGCAACTCGGCCTGGAAACTCAGCAGCTGGGACAGGGATGGGGACCAGCTCTCTCTTTGCTGCTGGTCTGAGGCCGCCAGCCTCTCTGAGCCGTGCCCCTGGGTGTTCCCCGCCCCCAGGTTAGGGTCCTGCACCTCGGCGGGACCCGAGTTACCCTTCCCCGTTGTCGGGGTGCAGTGCCTTTGCCGACTCTGACTACGAGGTCACGACCGAGGGCACTCTGGGGTGTTTACTAGGCCAGTCCTTTGAGGTCCCCTTCCATTAACACGTCCTGTGGCAAATGTGGGTGTACCCCAACCCTGACGTTCCTTGGGCGCCTCCTTCGGCCCCCCACTTCAGGTCCTTACCCTCGAACACAGGCACCTTGTAATGTTTTTAAGGTCCCGCCCCCACGCCAAATACAGGTCAGGTAGTGTGTCTCTGGAAGCACCAGAATCGAACAAATGCATGGCCCAGCGATGGGTGCCACGCCACCGTGAAGGGCCATCAAACCGTCAGGAACAGCACTCCTTGGCCAGGCAAACGTCACCTCTTGCCCGTGTAACTGGAGTAATGTTATGATGAATAAATGTGAAGTGGTTCCAGTACCAGTGACACTCCCTCCATTCTCTAGTTACCTCCAGGGAAAACAAGGCACTCTTTCCGGAGGGCAAGCCCCGAGGAGGGCGCCCAGCCCGGGGGCTATACCAAAAAACCTGAGGCTGGTGGTAGCATCCAGCCCCCAGAGGAGCATGAGTGGGACCTCCTCCTCCGTCCTTCACAGGTGGTATTTACACTGCCAGCCCCCCTTTGCCGGGAATGTAGCCCCTCTCTCCGAACTGGGTTTTACCCAGTCAACCGCTCTGCGGGTTGCTGGTGTCGTTCATGCTTGGTTCTTCCCTGAGCTTGGGCTGGGCACTTGGGCCCGTATGTGGGCCTCGTTGCGCCACACAGTGATTGATAGCAGCCCATATTGTGTCGTGGGTCTCCCTCCTGAGTGGGTCGGGGAGGGACCTGACGCTGGTGTTCCCCTTTTGGGGGGGTTCTCCATTAGGCCCCCGCTGGGAAGGTCCGTGCCGCATGATGACTATTCTCGAGCTGCGTGAGGCAGGCCTGCAGACTTCTCAAGACTCCCTGCCATCCGGACTGCCGGGGACTGTCCACAAATTGGTCGCTTGCCAGTCTGGCCTTGTGTGCTGCGGGTTCTCCGGCTTTACTGTCGTCCATCAACCACAGCTCAAGTCGTACAGGCACTGCTCATACAGGTGCCTCCAGGTATGAACAGGTCAAGCAGGTTTCCTCTTTTAGTTGGGCCCCAGCTGTCCACTGCGGCCATACCCCTGCCGGGCCCGGAGGCGTTGACCAGTTGTAGGTATGTGACCTCACGGGTTTTACGCTGTGGCTGTCGGAACTTTTTCTGGTACATCTCAGGAGTCAGCCCAAACTCGCGGGAGCAGGGCCTGTTTGAACAGTTTCATAGTCCCCGCCTCCGCCCCTTTCAGTTGCTGTACACCTCCCACGGCTGTGGAGTCCAGTAAGGGGGTGAAGAACTGCGATCCTGTCTGCAGGGCCAAACCCTGGGCAGCTCGCAGGGTGTAAGTTCTCAAAGGAGAGCCGTCAGGAAGCAAGGTATCTATGTCCTCCCCTCTTACGCCGGGAAGTTCAGCAAGCGGAGCTTTATCAAAGCTCTGTTGTAAGGCTTGGGGGTCCCCCCTCACTCATCGCAGCCGGGGCCTCACTGTCCTCAGCCGGGCCAGGTGTCGTTCTCATGTGTTACGCTGTTTCTCTTCTCCTCCAGCTCATGCACGCTAGAGCTGGTTCTCCTCATTGTTCTTGGCGCTGGTTCGCCTCATGTTTACGCATGGTGGTCTCCTCATGTTATGCTGCCCTGTCTCTTTCTCCTCCAGCTTTTGCTGCTCCTGTGACAACTGCAAGCTCCTCCCGTCTCAGCTTCTTTCATATTCCAGCCGCATCCGCTCCACATGATGCCGGAGCATCAGCAGTGAGTGGATCCGTCCGCTGGCCGGGGGGTCACAGTGCCCTCAGTATTTCATCTGGGCTCCTCCCGTCCTTTCCCTGTAGGCCTAGGAGAAGGGCGGGTCTCGGGAAAGCCTCGCAGCCTCCGGCTGACCACTCCCAGTGGGGACAGACACTGTGCCTGCGCTGCATCTGCCAGGGCTGCTTCCCTCAGAGATAGGGCTCCATTCATTCAAGCGGTCTCCATCCTCCAGCTGGGCAATCAGCTGGTCCTTGGTAAGCCTCCCCCTTCCCAGCCCCGCTGCTTGCACAGCTCCAGCAGGTCACACTGCGCCGTGCGCTGGGTCATAGCATCTTCCTGATGGCCACTCACAGGTCGGGGGTTCGTGCTCGCCCCCGCCCGCTCCCACGGTTTCCAGGGGCGACCCCCTAGTGCACCAGCCCTTCTTGAGGTCACCACCTCTCTGCCAGGCAAGTCAAGCTGCAGACTCCTCCGCCCCCTGGGACTGCTCACTGCAATCCCCCGGGGGACCCTGTTACTGCAAAAGTCCTTCTCACTGGGCACACCACTCCCAGGGTGTTAATCACCCCTTCGTTTTACTGCTCCCAGATACTTTACTGCAGGAAGCGCGTCCGTCACGGGGATGCAGTATGAATCACACCTCTGCCACCTAGTGTGGTCACGGAGTGTGGCGAGTCGGCCCTCTTGCACCCCTCTTCAACTGGGACTCACAGTGACTCTTGGCCAGCCAGTAAAACAGAAGGTTATGGGGTTTTTTTACAACAGGAACGCGCAGATTACAGCAGAGCTTGCAGACACAGTCAGGACCCCTCAAAATCGAAGTCCTTCTGGGAACTTTCAGGTGCTGGTGCCCAGCTAGGTACTCACTCCGTGATTCCACCGCACAGCCTCAAACCCAAATGAAAACTACTTCCCTCTGCCAGCCCCTTCCTTTGTCTTCCTTTCCCGGGCGCAGGTGTTGACCTTTCCCCTCCTTACCCTAGCTCAGGTTACAGGCTCTGGTATAGTCCATCCCCTAAAGTCCTCCCCTGCTCTCCCATTCCCCATACAGACAGCCCCCACTCCATCACAGGTGGGTAATCAGCTGAACATGAGCTCCCAGTGCGACGCTGTGGCCAAAAGAGCTAATGCAATCCTGGGATGCATAAACGGGTATCTCAAGTGGGGGGAGAAAAATGATTTTACCTCTGGATTTGGCACTGGGGCGACTGCTGCTGGAATCTTGTGTCCAGCTCTGGTGCCCACAACTCCCAAAGGAAGTTGATAAATTGGACAGGGCTGAGAGAAGAACTATGAGAATGATTAAAGGATTAGTAAAAATGCCTGACGGTGATAGACTCTACGAGCTTAACGAAGAAGCTAAGGGGAGACTTGGTCACAGTCTAGAAGTATCTACAGAGGAATGAATATTCAATGATGGGCTCTTCAGTCTAGCAGAGAAAGTATAACAGGATCCAATGGCCGGAAGTGGGAACTAGCTAAATTCAGACAGGAAATAAGGAATAAATGTTTGACAGGGAGGGTAATTCACCACCGGAGCATTTCCCAAGGGAGGGTAATTCACCACCGGAGCATTTCCCAAGGGTTGCGGTGGATTTCTGAATCCAGACGGGCTGTTTTTCTAGACGCTCTGCTCTAGAGGTTATTTGGGGCAGGTCACTGGCCTGTGCTGTGCAGGGGTTCAGAGCAGATGCTCGCAACGGTCCCTTCTGGCCTTGGAAGCTCTGAAACTATGAAGGGCTCATCTTAGCTCCTGGGCTTCGGCTGCTGCTGTAGTCTCTAGGCAGCTTAGCTGGACTGAGCCCAGCCTCCAACCCTGCCTCCCTGCTGCCGGGAATGAACAGCGCAGGGCGCATGCACCGTAATCACTTAACTCCCCCTTGTGGGGAAAGCCGGAGAGCAGGAGGCAGCTCCTGGCCGGGGGTTGCGATTGGGAGGCAGGAAATAAAACACTCTCCATTAGGATGCAACAAAACCACAGAATTCAATGGAAACTTGGAAAAATGCCACATCACACAGGCCCCGGGGGGAGATGACGGGGCCATTCTCCAAACCAGTGACTGCAGCTCACTGCACACTCACAAGCACCACGGTCGGCGAAAAGATCACCACCCTGTTGATTTTTGATCAGATGGCCTGAGGCACCTTTATTGATATATCATAGTACAAGTGTGCACACAGGGAGAGACAGCGAGTTCCCCTAGCAAGGGTTAAGCTGCTGTACATGTGACAAATTTTACCAAGCTTATAAAGGTTAAAACTGCAAAACATAGCACGCTGGTTACACGTTATTTGGAATATAATGTTGATAACAAGCAAGCTGACCAATTAATTCTCCATCTATGCCAAAACCCCAATTTTCCATCTATGGCTTTTCCTGTCATTGTCTTTGCCAGTCAAGTCTGCGGTATGACCGTTCTAGCACTTTTTCTGTAGTCCCGACAGCAGGCTCAGCTGTTGTAACTTAACACATCTCTGGTTCCCCTCATCCAATTCTAGTTCCTCTTTTTGGGGCCCTGACCACATCTTTCTGCCTTGGCATGCCCTTCTGTACAGAAAAACAAGCTTAGCAGAAGTTAAAACTCTTGCTCCTAGCTAAAGGCTTTTGGGCCTTGTAAGGAGGCACCCTGGCTCCCCGCCGCACCTGAGGGGGAAGAGCCAGAGCAGGCACCTCCGTGGGCAGAGCCAGTACCACCTGTTCCCGCCCCCCGGAAGTCAAGGGGCGGGACAGGAAGTATAAAAGCCAGGGCCCAGAGCTCAGTTGAGCCCAGGACGCCGAAGAGTACAGATGTGGAGGCCCGAGCTCCTGCTCGGCCCAGCTTGCCTTGTGCTCACTATCCCGCAGGAGTGCTGGCCAGACCTACCTCGGCCAACTATCCCAAGGAGGCGCGCCGAACCTACCCTTGGCGCCAAGTATCCAGAGGAGCGCTGGCCGACCTACCTCAGGCCAAGTAATCCAGAGGAGCGCTGGCCGGACCTACCTCAGCCAGTATCAGCAGAGAGCGCTGTCCGGAAACCTGCCCGTGCCGGGTTATCCTGAGGACCCTCAGCCTGAACTACCTGTGCCCACTGACGGAGGAGCCGCCAGAGCCTGCTATCCCCCAGTTCTCTGAGGAACCTATGGTCTGGGACCCAGCTCTTGGACTGCGCCGACGGAGGACATGTTACAGGAGGGAAGTTGGGAAGTAGCCTTTGGCGGGCGGCTGACAAGAGTCAGGCCGCAGAAGGGGGCCCCTGAGCCTATGCCGTGTGTATCCGGCCAGGATCCCCACTGATCACCTGTCATGTGTGTCGGTCGGATCCCACTGATTCACCTTGTCCAGTGTGTGCCGTCAGGCGATCCCCACTGATCACCTTAACAGTTCAGTTGGAATATACACAACTATTATTGGCCTATATCAGGGCTGGGGAGCGATGGTTGTCATATGTCTACTACCTTTCAACAAATATACTTGTTAACGAGTAACAATTTTCCAGGGCTAAGCTGTCGAATGCACTGGAGCTGAGGGGTTCTAGGGCCAGTAACTTCACAGGTTTTCTCCAGTCCCTATCCAGAGATCAGGTGTTATTTCTGTGGCACCAACTAGAAAGCGGTTAGGCCATGGGGGCTTTATTTCCACACATCCCGGTGGATGTGACCCAGTCCCACATACAACCTCCCCAAGGATCTGGGAGGATTCGGTATGTGGGAAGCCCACACTCTTTCACTGGCCCATAGGCCTGGAAGGAGCACTGTGAGGCACCAGCATTTCCATCCAGAAAATCTCCAAGTGTGCCTCCAGGGCCACAAATCAGATGGTACGCCTGAAGCATCCATAAGGGCGGAGAGCTAAGCCTGGTGTTCAAGATCCTTCCGAATGGCCATTAGCTGGTCGTTCAGAAAATCCCGCACCTCAGAACAAGCCAGATCTCACCGCAATGCCTTCCCTGCTTCAGCGATGCTTAAGAGCATTTTAGCAGTAAATCTTGGGTTAGAGAACTAAGAGTGGGGACAACACGCAATTTGCCCACTCCAGCCTGGATACTGCTTACCTGTGCCCCGGAAATAAGCCTATGGCCTGGGCCAATTTGCCCAATTTTTCATCATGCTTTTGATTTTTGTAAATATTCCAAACAGAAGCGGCACTATTTTTCCCATCCCATAAGGAGCCTTTGGCGGGAGGATGCACCCTAAGTCTGCTGCTGTACTAACCCAAGGGCAGCCCCTCAGGAGCAATGGGGGCAGGTAGCAGTGATCTGGAAGTGGGATAAAGGCAGGGTAAATTTGATAGTTCCCAGCCTGGGATTAAGTATGGTCCATCTGAACCCCTCCGGGTTTCTTTTCCTAGAAGAACCATATCACAACTGCTGGTCATACATTCGGATACTTCTTCGGGAGCCTCTAGGTTCGTCATACGGGAGGGAGAATATTATAACAGGATACAGGCTATGTTGTTGGTTACTGAAATAACCTCTAAGCAGAAAATATGCCCATGGTCAGACAAGTCCTGTGGATATATGTTTGGTTGTTTACTAGTGAGGCTACTGATTGGCTAAGATTTAGAAAAATATTACTTTCCCATTCCCACCCCAAGTTCATTAAGGAGGAGAGGTTAAGGAACATTCATTTTCAGGTAGTTTTGGCTAGCTTCCGCAAGCTATTCTTCGAGATTTCGTAGTCTTAATTCACTTAGCTGTCCAGCAATGAGGCCGCAAGGGAGAAGTTACCAGCACAATCATCTTGCTTGCTTGGAGGCTTTATTATGTCCTCAAGTGGAGAGGTTGTTTTCTTAGCAAGGCACAGTGGGTTTGTCAGCAGACAAAGGAGAAATTCCTGTTCTTTTACCTTGTCTTTCACTCCTGCTGTCCAGAAAGGAAAGATAGACCGATCATCAGTCGGAGAGCCATTACAGTGAGAAACATGGGCAGGTAGTCAATTCTTGGCACTTCACAGCGGAGTTGATAATCAACAGGATTTGATAAGGATCTTTCAGCATGGGGCCAGGGCAGTTCCTTGCTGGTGGACCTCCATGTAGACCCAATCTTCTGGTTTCAGCGAGCGGCAGAGCTACTGTATATAAAACACCTAACACATTTCATTAGTGCCTGGCAATAATTACACATTGTGTTATCTATTAAATAAATGTCCACCTGAGCCAAAGCCAGCAGGGCACTGTCGATAGTTCCACTGGGTGCCCTGGTAGAAATTTTATGAGGGCTGAGTATGGTTTTTCAATTGGGAGTGGCCCTCAAAGGGCATTTGGCCATACTGGATCTGTGAAGCTGCACATGACTTAGTTATAATTTGTTCAGTAAAATTAGGTTCACAATACATTATTAAAACTAACACATACTCATAAGAGCAACATTTTGGCATGTTTATAAAGTCAATCTGAATATTTACAAAGGGTCCCCATAGAGTGGGGTGAGCTGCCGGTCTAGTCCGGACTGGCTTTCCACTGTTGTGTGCCAGACAAATAGGGCAAGAATTACAGTATTGTTCAGCCATGATCGAAAATGCAATAAGATTTGATACAATCCATGGGCCACGCGAGCAAGGTCATGGGTGCTCCTCCAGAGGTAAGAAATCCTCTGTATTTCCAGAGCTGCCCATGATCATGCACCACCCCGAAGGCATATCTGGAATCCATATAGATGGTAATAACGAATTTGCCCTCAGCTATGGAGCAGGCCCTGGTAAGGGTGACCAGTTCCGCCACCTGGGCAGAGCTGGCCCTTGGAAGACAATAGGCTTCCACCAGGCCGTAGGGGGGCACAAACTGCATAGCCAGCTACAAGCTGCCCCAAGAGGTTCCTAAGATATGAGCCATTCACATAAAATAACTCAGGATCCTGCAAATCAAGCCTGGGAGAGGAGAGCCCAGCAGTTACTGTTAGACAGTCATGGGGTTCACCATTCCCCCCACCCCCACAGGCAACAGAAAGGCTGGGTTAAGCACAGGACACCCAGTTAAGGTAACATTTGATGCATTCAAAAGAAGCATCTTGTATTTAGTGAGCCTGAGGAGAGCAATAACCGCATGGGGAACCGTGACAGTCAAGGGCTGCTCAGTACGAGGGTAGCGGAAGATTCTACATGGGCCGCCGCAGCAGCCACAGGTCTAAGATAAAGAGGGAAGCAATCAGCTACTGGGTCCAAAGAGGAACTAAAATATGTAACGGGTCTCTGCTTATTTCCGTGAGTTTGCGTGAAGACCCCTGGGGCTATCCCCTCCTTTTCTCATGACAATAGAGAGTAAAGGGTTTCTTATAATCAGCGAGGCCCAGTGCCAATGCTCAGACCAGAACATGCTTAACCTGAGTGAAAGCCTCATTAGCCTCTCATGTCCAAGGGATGGGGTCTGTGACCTTGTCTAAGGTCAAGTCTTGTAATTACAACATTTAAACATTTAAATAAACTCATTTTTTACAAATATTTTTGCTGATTGTAGGCAAAACAGGAATTACTGCCTATATTTTCCTGTATTTGTTTTATAGGCAGGTCAAGTTTTAATGGTTTCTGCCTTTTTAACTTCTGCCTCTGAATACATGTTGATTTCAAATGGAAAACACAATTTATTTTGGCTTCCCTTTGGCAACATGACCATTGATTACACAAAGCCACCTTAAGGCTTAGTGTGGGGTACTCACTACAGTTTCTATTTGCTTTTTGTAACCAAAACAGATTTAAGTTTTTTTACCATTCTCCTGGCCTTGACTACCATACTGCAGCCACAACTTTGGACTGTTGTCTTGTTTAGTTTTGTGTTCTGGTAAAAGTATATATATATGTATATATTTTTACAACCCAAAACAACACCAATTATTATAAAACAAAAATTATACATACCAAGCGTGCTGATTATTTACAGACATTCTAAAGAAACCAAGATTTTTATTTCCATAACACCTTTTAACATTTGTACTTAGTTTTACTACTTAATTTTCTCCAATAACTACAGAGTTAACTTTGAACTTTATTTTTTCTCTAATTTCCTCAAACCGCGGTTGCCGTTTGTTTGGGCCCAATCCTTTTTCTTGCTGCATTATTTCTTTCATGGGCACAAGCATTGTTTCGCTACCAATTTGGCAAGGAGAGTGGGCTTTTTGACTAAATCCCCTTTTATCTATTGTGACAAAGTTCCTCCTCTACCGTGGTGGGTCCTGCGCTTATTGGCGGATTTGTTCACCTCAGTGATCTTCCCTTCTTGTGGAACCCACAGTCTGGGTCAGCTCCTCCTGTGTCTGATCAGGAGTTGGGAGGTTTGGGGGGAACCCAGGCCCGCCCTCTACTCCGGGTTCCAGCCCAGGGCCCTGTGGATCGCAGCTGTCTATAGTGCCTCCTGTAACAGCTGCATGACAGCTACAACTCCCTGGGCTACTTCCCCATGGCCTCCTCCAAACACCTTCTTTATCCTCACCACAGGACCTTCCTCCTGGTGTCTGATAACGCTTGTCCTCCTCAATCCTCCAGCAGTACACTCTCTCACTCTCAGCTCCTTGCCTTCTTGCTCCCAGCTCCTCACACACGCTCCTTCTCCTCTGGCTCCTCCCTGCCTGACTGGCGTGAGCTCCTTTTTAAACCCAGGTGCCCTGATTAGCCTGCCTTGATTGGCTGCAGGTGTTCTAATTAAAGTAGCTATCTCTACTGCCTTCTAGAAAGATCTTAATTGGCTCCAGGTGCCTTGATTAACCTGGAGCAACTGCCATTTGGTTACCAGGGTACTAGGGATTTGTTTAGCCTGGGGCTAACATACCTGTTTCTCAGTACTTTACTGTAGCCATCTGGCCTTGCCCCATCACACTATTTATGCACACCTATTTACATACACACATTACATCTAGATGCATCTTGTTTAATAATTAACATTTTCTTTATGTCCGGACTTAATACAATTTTTCTTTGAGGCAATAACAACCCCTCAGCACCGGTGTATTATACGAAAGAATAATAACAGGGCTACAAACAACAAATAAAATAGGGAGAACAAGAGCTTAAACAGCACAATTAAATTCCTTCCTCGGTATAGTTCGAGAGGAGGGATTTAACTATATTTTTGGGAAGTGGTCTTGCTGGGTTCAGGCAAATTTCAGCCAGCTGGGCAGACCCAATGTGCCCAACCTGGTCAGCATGATCGGCTTACAATGCCCACAGGGAGGGAGAGACCTTAACCAGCAGTTCCTGTTGCAACGAGGAAGGGCTGGGGTCAGTCTTCTCCTTTAGAGTGTCCTTCTAAAAAACTGCCAGGACCTCATTGTGAGCAGGGTCAGGCACATCCAGATACACACCATTTGGGTACAACAGATTGTACAATTGAATTCACACAGCAAATCCTTTCCCAATGGGTTGACGGGAGAACACGGACTAAGGAGAAATGCCTGGCGGTTAAAAAACGGTACGGGGTGGGGAATGGGAGCATTTCCCACTCCAACTGCCGTAACAATATTTGAAAAAAGGGGCACAGACGGAAACTCCTGCGCCCTCAGGGTGAGACATAAGGCTTTAATATCTATCAAGCATGAGGTAAAAATACCATTTATTATATAGGAAACGATAGGGCCTGTCTAATTACCAGGGGAAAGTGGGGCAATGATGTAACTAGTCTCCGGACCCTCCTAGCAATCTGGCTGCAGAGGAGGCGGATTAGGGAAGAACTGGAAATTCGGGAAAGGGGCTTGCTCCGGCACTTCTCCGGGGCGAGAAGACCGTCTGGGGCACGTGGGGCACTCCTTTATAAGGTGGTCTTCCTGCTTACAGTTGGCGCAGCTCGTTCCACGAGGGCATTTAGCCCTCCAATGCCCTTCCTGCCCGCACGAAAAGCAGGAATTGGAGTTAGGTCGAGGATTCACCCCAGGTGCTCCTTGACCCTGTTTCCGTCTGGGGAACTTTTTATAGGAATCCTGCATGGTTTGAATTTGCAGGACCATAAGTATAGATTCCGTTTCATCCTTCTTTCTTTCTTTCAAGCTGCCGATGAAAATGCTGAGCGGCAGCTAAAATACCTTCTAAATTTTTGCCTTTCCACTTAACGACTACAATTATGGGAGGGGGAGAGGTAGCTTGACCTTCCCCCTCATCAGTGGCTACCGGTGGGGCCACTGTCTACATTTTATAAATAAGTCATTTAAATCATCTGGTGGGGATAAAGGCGGCGGTCTAGAGGCCGGCGCTCCCCAAGAGGGGCTCTCGGACCAGCTGCAGACTGGCCCGACAGTCCCTGGACAAGGACTAGTTTTTCCTGAGTTTTTTAAAGTCTAAACTTTAACTTTTCTTGGGAGTCCTTAAGACCCCCTAGTATACCAATTCCACTTCTGCAAATATTTACACGTCGATGGGCTATAAAGTACACACATATAAGCAGCAGGTGTGTCTTTTGGTGGGACTGGGATCCCTTTGGATTCTCCAGCCCCCATTCTTACTTCAGCCCCTCTCACTCAAGCCACTCACACGAGGAAATGCAGGGCCGTAGCAACAAAGAACGTGGCCCCCTCCGAACATATGTCCGGGGCCCCTTACAATGCAGAAACTGGAAGGCGGTATTTATTTTATACAATATACAGGGTTCATATTATAGGGTTCATATTATATTATACATCAGGCCTAACAGTGTACATATTCGTATTCTCGCAAAGTGCTTCTTTCGAGCCTTGGTTGCTCCCGCAAATTGGTTAATCAATGCATCATAGTCCAGAGATCTGGCTAATCTTGTTTTCGATTGAGATAACTGACAAGCGCAGAAACTTTTCATCTGTCACATGAGGTTGAGCGCAGGACTATTCTTGATGCAGATTTCATTCTGCTGAAGCTCCTTTCAGCAACAGCACGTAACTGGTGTGGTCAGAATAATTCTGATGCAAATGCAAAGATTCGGAATCATATCTCCTGAAGGCTTGTTCTTGTATATGTACCTTAAACAATTGTTTGTCACCTGAACAAGTCCTCTCTCTTTCTCGATGACATAAATAAAACGATATCAATTCCATTATGAGTTCGTTGGCATCATGTCCTCCCATTTTTCTCTTTCAAATTTTTGCTGTGAATTCTCCAGTTCATTTTCTCTGTGACACGATTCAGGCTGTATAGGCATTGTAAGAACATCCAAACCGTGATACCAACTCCAACGAGTGGTCAAATGGCGACGAAACAGAACATATGGCCTGATCAGTGAGAACAAGAAAGAACAGCGATTTGAATTTCTTTGCAGAAAGACGACTCGAATCATCAGCACATTCGTAAGTCAAACATTCTCTCTCACGTCGCACGCTGGTTTCTGGAAACACCTGCTCAACAACCCATATGCTCTGCTATTTCACGTGCATTTGGTGACCACAGAGTTATATCCTGTACTTTCGATAGTTCTTACCAAAAACTTCATTGTAAAGACTGCTTCTGCTGACAGTACGTCATTGTGTTCTATTGTGTAACTGGTGTATATAGAGTTTGAATGTAGCATGTGACCCGAGGAAGAGGAGAGAGAGAGAGTGTCATAGCGCTTCACTCGACCTCCTTGAAGCAACTTTGGATACTTCTGGATAGCGGTATTTTGCGACTTCTATGCTATCGCGCATGAGCGCGTACGACGCGGTGTCTGTGACGTATCATGCGCCTTTAACCTGTACGTTGGCATTGCAGCGGCAAAATACGTTGACAGCTTTGAATTTTCTCAAGTGTCACTCTCGGGCATTTTTGCTGCCTTTCGTTTACTAGCTCTGCTCTTATACATTTTCTTAGACATCACAAAGCAACGCTTCTGCGATTGGAAAAAAAAAAATAAAAACAACTATTTGAAACTGACCGATAGACAACTGATGTAGCCAATAGCATTATGATGTATCATAATGACTTCACGGTTTTGTCAGTAAAACCGACATGGATTGTGCAATAGCGTCAATAAATGTCACTTACCTAGTTATACCTTACATTTTTTTTGCCACTTTTAGGGGCCCCCTGCCTTGTGGGGCCCCCTCCAGTCGGAGGGTACAGAGGGCGCTCGCTACGCCTCTGAGGAAATGCTCACCAGGATTACCACGGCTCTAATACCTATGGTCTCTCTACCTGCCCTGGGCAGGGGAACTCGTAGGCTTTCGCTGCTCCACACCACGATGGGAGTCCTACTACAGGGAAAGAGGTGAAAGGGGGGCGGGCCTCCTTAGGGACTTGTACCCTTGAACTTTTACCCTAAGGGAAAACCCGTGGTCTCCGCACGCCTTTCGCCAGCCCAGAGCACCAGCCTTTAAGCCAACGGTGCCTCTGTAGCTGCAGAGTCAGCGGTACAGTTTCCCAGGGCTTCCCTTCTCTCTGAGAAGGGAAGGGAGCTTAAAGCTCCGGGGGGAAAAGAAAGGGAACCCGTGGTCCTTGAAGGACAGTGCTCGAGGAGCGGTCACAGGGTCATAGGTCAGGGGAGGGGATAGGGACAAGGGAGGGAAACACACATGCATCTCAGCTTTAGAGCCACTTACCAAGGCCTGTCAGCTGGGAAGCTTCACAATCTCTCCAAGCAAGGTTGTGGGGCTTGCTTCCCACAACAGTCACTCACACCGGCCACTCGGCCTTCACAGGCAACCAGGCACATTTCCTGACACAACCGTCAGGGCAAGAAACCTCTGAACCCGGGTCCCGACCAAACCTAGTTGGAAGGGACCCCCGATTAACTCCCAGGGCGTTATCAGCCCAAGAGCGGATCAGGACTCTCCAGACCGAAAGAAGCGCGGTCCGTGGGATGCCGGCTACCTTGATTCCCTTAGGAGTCCTAGGAGGCTTTAATCCTAAACTCGATACAAGATCCAGATCGTCATCCGGACAAACCTTAAAACCTTAGAGCTCAGAACGTTAAAACCTTGAAACCTTAGAGTAACGGCATCAGGCTCATCTGATAGATAAAAGTTTGGATCCAGCTTGTGCCTTACCCCAAACCGGAGCCTACGGACCAGTCCTCCACCGAACCCCAATAGAGATTTCAAAAGGTCTCTTACCTCTCAAACGGTCCCAGGGGTTGGAGGGGCGCTGTCCGCAGTCCTCCGATCCAGGAAAGTCATCTGTGGATTCTCCGTACGGGCCACCATCTGTGGATTCCCCAACACCACTTACACTGGGCTCAGATTTTCAAAGTGATCGTCAGAACGGTGATAGCTAGAAAGTGAACGTTTTTAAAGGCCAAGCCAGAGCACAACCGACTGCTGTGCCCACAGAGTTCACAGGGCCCCATTTAGAACCTCACCAGGAGTCACCCCGAGAGCAGTGAGAACTGAGCCCTGGAGGCCTGATTCCTAGGTTCCTGTGCTAAGCACTGTGCTGCAAGACTGAACAAAAAAAGATTTAACGTCGTGGTATAATTACATTAACGCAGTGCAAACACAGTCACAAGTCAACCTGGAGCAGGTGCAGAGAACGGCTACTAGGTGATCCGAGGAATGGAAAACCTGTCTTATGAAAGGTGCTGGCTGGTGAGTCTTGCCCACATGCTCAGGGTTTAGCTGATCGCCATATTTGGGGTCAGGAAGGAATTTTCCTCCAGGGCGGATTGGCAGAGGCCCTGGAGGTTTTTCGCCTTACTCTGCAGCGTGGGGCATGGGTATTGTCTCGGCAGCAGGAGAGGCATGGGGGTACCTTTCTCGGCTGGAGATTCTCTGGGGACAGACTGAGAATCTTCAACCAGCCATACATATTTTTTAGAGGATATCGTAATACTTCAGTTCAGAGGGTTGAACGGTTTTATAATAAAGTGTATGGTTAGGTCGGATGCCTGCATAATAACTTGTTGCAAGGGAGGTCAGACTAGATGAATCATAGTTAGATCCCATTACAGACCTAAGTGATGTCACGACCATAAAGCTTGGATTGTGTTTAGCCTAACCAAATGAACGGGCCGAAGGGGAGGATCTGATTGCTCTACAGAGAAATATATCAGGAGGAAAAATACCAGGGAGAGAGGAACTATTAAGCCATACAATGCGAACACAAAACAAATGGATAAAGACTCTCGCCATCCAGTGAAGTGTTAGACATAGAAATGAACGAACAGTTTGGTTTCTAACCACAGGCGTGAAGTTTAATGAGAGAACAGGCCCTCCAAGGGGAGCACGTGGCGGGCAAAATAGCTATCAGGAGCTGGGAGTCGCAAAGCCGGTACCTTTGTGGGAGGGATGGGTATGAGGGATAGCTAATTCTGGCAATTAATTGTGTTCTCGACCTATATAGCGGTAAATATGCCCAAGTTGGCCTGTGATGGGATGTTAGATGGGGTGGGATCTGAGTTACTACAGAGAATTCTTTCCTGGGTGCTGGCTGGTGAGTCTTGCCCACATGCTCAGGGTTTAGCTGAGCACCATATTTGGGGTCAGGAAGGAATTTTCCTCCAGGGCAGATTGGCAGAGGTCCTGGAGGTTTTTCGCCTTCCTCTGCAGCATGGGGCAGAGGTCACTTGCTGGACGATCCTCTGCACCTTGAAGTCTTTAAACCATGATTTGAGGACTTCAATAACTCAGCCAGAGGTTAGGGGGGTGTTACAGGAGTGGGTGGGTGAGATTCTGTGGCCTGCGTTGTGCAGGAGGTCAGACAATTATCATAATGGTCCCTTCTGACCTCAAAGTCTCTGATTCTCTAAGTCTCTGGGCTCCAGAAGCTGTCACTGACCTACTCTCATTTATCCCTCAGATCTTTGCCTGCAATGAAATGTGGTTCCCTCCCACACACAATTGTGGGGGGGCTGTAACTTGAGCAGGGCTGACGCTTCCATTTAGGAGATCTAGGCAGTCGTCTAGGGCACCAGGATTTGGAGGGGCAGCATTTTGCCGCCCTCGGCGGCAATTCAGCGGGGCAGGGTCCTTCCGCGCTCTGGGTCTTCAGCAGCAATTCTGCAGCGGGTCCTTCACTCGCTCCGGGACCCACCGCTGAAGTGTCCCAAAGACCAGGAGCGCGGAAGCCCCCTCTCCCCCCGCCACTGAATTGCCGCTGACCGGGAGCGCGGACGGACCCCCACCTAGGGTGCCAAAAACCCTGGCACCGCTCCTGAACTTGAGAACCTCCTGCCCGACTGACCCCATATTTGGATCATGACACTAACTTCGGCATATGCTCCCATCCGGCATAGAAAAATTCAAGCCAATCAACGTAAGCAAGCAGATTTGAGAGCACAAAGG
This sequence comes from Chelonoidis abingdonii, assembly GCF_003597395.2. Lineage (NCBI taxonomy): Eukaryota > Metazoa > Chordata > Testudines > Testudinidae > Chelonoidis > Chelonoidis abingdonii. Next base: position 13,879,066 of record NC_133789.1, read on the forward strand.
GTACGTCTACGCTGCAATACAAGAAGCCTTTATCCCAACCTCCTTGGCAGCAGCCTCTGTTCCAGGCTCAGACACAACATCCCTGACTTTGCTCATTTCCACGTGGGGCTAGGAACACAGGGATTTCTGCCCCAGATCAGCTGAGTGTGATGTTGGTCTGGTCTGGGCCAGAAATCCCTATGTTCCCAGCGAGCATACAGTCAGTGCTCGGGCTGAGAGTCTTGAATATCTTTGTTAATTGTTGGCACAGGGAGTGAAAAGCCAGGCGAGGAGAGGCCCTGGTAACTGGGAATGGCTGAGTGCCCACGGACACAAGGGAGGCAGCCTGGCCTTGCAGCTAGGTGTGACCCAGACATGCCCGGGCAGGTATGTCACACCTGTGTGTAATGGCGTGGGGTCTCTGAGCACTGGCGGTTAGCAGGAGTACTGGGAAATGTTTACATGAGAAGCATTTTTAGAGTTATGCAAGATCGGGTCCAAAACTGTTGGAGGCGAAACACGTCACCTGCAGGGGGGTGGGTCTCAGAGCTGACTCAGTCCACACTGAGAACAAGTGACTTCCACATCCGCCGCCCCAACCCAGCCCTGGCTGTACAGTCCGGACCAGCTACAGGTACAAGCGCCGACCAAGACCTCCAAGGAAAGACGCTGCGCAGGAGCCATCAGAGCTGAAGTTAATGAAATGCCCTAACTAGGAAAAGAGGCACAAGCCTGGGACCGTATCAGAGAATTAGAAGAGGCACAAGATGGGATCCATTAAGGGACAGATACTCTGCCAGGTGAATCCCGGCTGCCTGGCCTGGCCAGGCGCCGCAGGACAGCCCAGGGGGTGATAATACCCCCTTGCTAACAAGGACAGGCTCTAGATTGCATGTTCTTCTTTTCCCTACAACCTGTTTCCAAATCCTTTGACTTGCTTTTAACTGAACCTTCAATTCAAGCTTTGTGATATAAACTTCACTTTAGTTTTACCACAGAGACGTCCAGGGACCTTGCGCTATGGAGAGGGGAAGCCAAGGACCTGAGTGTCCTGCTTCCAGGGAGCCAGCAGGTCGGTGTCCATGCGAGGGGCCAGAAGACAGGCCTGGGCACACGACGGTAACAAAGTGGGCTGTGTGTGCCTTGCTGGCCTGCCAGTGGAGCAGCCGAGCGGGGCCTGCAGTCAGTGCCTTTGGGAGAACGTCCCAGCCCCCACCCCCAGGTGGGCACAGACAAGGCTCCCTCTGGCTGTGAGCAGGTGGGGGTGATTCCCCGCAGACACCTCCATTAATGCTGAGAAGTGTCACAGCAGGGCCCTGGCACGAGACGCCAGAGACGTGGGTTCTATTCCTGTCCTGCTGTGTGACTGTGGGCAAGTCACTGCTCTTCTGTGTCCCTCCCCCCGCTGTGCCTGGCTCCGCCACGTACACTGGAAGCCCTTGGGGCAGGCAGGCCTGTCCCGCCTGGCATCTGGGCAGCGCAATAGGACCCCCGATGGGGCACTAGAGTGATGCTAACCAATGCAGGAGAAAGGGTGATGCTCAGCACTGAGCCCCGCCTGAGTGGATTTCCATGGAACCAGTAGGAGGCACTTCGCCCCCCAGGCATCCACCCAGCCCAACGCCAAGCGCCCATTGCAACCCACAGAGGCATTAGAGCGTCTTCATAAAAGGCTGCAGCAATCCTTTGCAATAGAAAGTGTTGCAACCTGAAAAGCGGGTTGCTGCCAGCTCCATTTCTGTACCCTGATGGGCCTGATGCTAACGTACAGCTAGATGGGGTCACCTGAGTGACGTTAGCAGCAGCCTGTACACCAGGCACAGGACACCCTACAGTGAGAAGAACTGGTCAGGGGGAGGGGCTGTAACAAGGCACCCTGCCATGGGAAACGCAGGCTGCAGAGGTGGGTTAGATTGTGCAGCCTTCCAGGGGAAGCTGCTGGACCCCTGTGCGGTGCCTCCTGGAGCTCAGAGGAAGGGGACCTCATAATCTGGGCTGCTCCAGGGGCCAGAACTGCCCCATGTGTAACAGAGAGCAACCTTGGGGCTCTGAGTTACTGCAGCCTCCCCTGGGTTGCCTATGGCGGGCAGCATGAGCCAGAATGGCCACAGTGGCACGTGCTATGCCCCCCCGGACACACATGCACCTTCTGCCCCAATGGGCTCCTTCCCACCCTGCTCCCCAGCTCCTGGCTGGCTGTTGCAATTCCTTGCCTTTGCCAGACACTGCCGTGGGGCACGGGGCCGAGGTGGGCAGGACCCCCAGCTCCTGGGACATTTGAGCAAATCACTAGACGGTCACTGTGGAATAGATCTGCCTTGGCAAGGACAGTGGCTGGACCTAACACAGCTTCCCCATCCATGCCAGCGGGGGCTGACTCTGCCCCATGGGGAATGGGACTGAGCAATCCCGAGTGGCTGGTGGGCGGCTTGTGTCCAGGAATACAGCCAGTGGCTGAGGCGTACATAGGAATCCCACGACACACAGCTCCCGGTGGGGAACCAGCACAAGGGAGTCATCTTCCCAAGGCGCAGTCCAACCCCAATCACTCGCTTTGCTGGCACTGTACTCCCTGTGTTAAATGCACCTGCCCTTTAATTTCATTGTTTCGAGGTGACGAGGAGCTTAGCGGCCCAAACAGAGGGGAGCTCAGCTGCAGAGCCAACAGCGGCGGTACCAACTCCCCTCGCTCAAACAGCAGGAGCCAGGCCGCACCATCGCAAGATTGGATTAAAAATCCAGAGAATTCAAACACAGCCACTGGGGGGTTCTGCTGATCTGCCTGCTGGGGTCTGCGCCTGCGGGGATCTCCTTTCCAGGCTGCTCTCTGAATCCCTTTGTAACAAACGCTGAGACTTCCCTGCTATCGCAGGACTCTGGCTGCTCTGAACCTGCCAGAATCCTTATTATCTTCTGCTTCCAGTCCTAGCAGACCCCGGGGCCAAAACAAGGAATGCTGGAGTTCCTGACCCTGCATCGGGGCAGGGGCTCAGAGTCAGCACCTGGAGGGGCATTTGGAGAGGGTCCTGATTGCACCAGACTTGATCCCCCCTTAGGCAGCCGAGAGGTCGAAGGTCACTCGTGAAGCAGTGCTGCCAACCGTGACCATCCCCTCCCCAGCCAGTGAGCTCCGGGCTGGAGCTGGACTGGGGAACCTCCACCCCGCTGGAATTTCACCCTGTCCGCATTGGGGGAGCCCCCTCTGATTGGCTGCCTTCTCCTCAGCACCGCTCTCCAGAGGAAGAGCAGCCAATCAGAGCTGTCAAGGAAGCAGCACTTGGGGGCAGAAAGGTACCATCAGGCAGCCAGAGTGCTCCTGCTGTAGGGCCAGACCCCATGCTGCACAGCTCTGGCAGCCCCCAGCAGGGCGGGTGGGTGTAGAGGAGGGACGTGTCCAACAATCAAGACAGACCAAAACCACAACAGCATCTTCTAAAAAAATCTCCTGATTTTCTAGGGTCAGACTCATGACTATTGAACCCTTGGGGCTAGTGACGGCTTTGCTGGGAGGAGACAAGAGGGGACACCTGCGAAACAGAAGCATTGCTGTGAGTGCGAGAGGTGAGGGCTTGGCCTGGGCACTGCAGCTGAGCCTGAGTACCTCTCCATGGGGCGGGCCGGGGCGCAGGTCCTGCTGGGAGCCACCACCGCTCGCTCTGCCGTCAGTCGGGGAGGGCAGGAGAGTGCACATACGTGAGTGAACGGCTGGCAAGTGATGGGCTCCCTAGTGGTCAGTGCCTTTGTCACAAGTTGCTGCATGCCCACATGCGACCGCAGCCCTGTGTCACTGCATGCCAACATGTGACTGCAGCCCCGTGTCACTGCGTGCCCACATGTGACTGTAGCCCTGTATCACTGCATGCCCACATGCAACTGCAGCCCGTGTCACTGCGTGCCAACATGTGACCACAGCCCCGTGTCACTGCGTGCCCCCCAAGAACAGATGGGAGACACAGGACAAGACTTAGGTGGAGGAGGGTGCAGCTACCCCGTGGAGTGGGTGGAAAGCTGTGGGACCCCAGCCCTCTCATACTACCTGGTAACACGCTGACTGCACCGTGGCCTGGACACAGGGGCTAAAGGCACAGCAGCCGCTTGGCCCTATGCACTGTTGTCCCAGGCATGACTCCTGCCGAAGGACTGTGTCCTAGGACAGGCAGGTGGGAGAGACCCTTTATACCCTCACCTCAGTGCTGTAAATAGACCCAGCTCCCAGGGGCAGTTCAGCAGGGCAGGGCTCCCCTGCCAGCACAGTGTTCCTTTGTTCTCCCATCATGGCTGTTCCCCACACAGACTGGCACCAGGATAAGGTGCCAGTTAAACCCACTGCACGGGGCTATCTCATGGCCATAAAAACAGGAAGGCCTCCTCCAGGGTCACCACCTCGGAGACCCAGAACACTGGCCACCCCCAACCTCAGCCCCCTAACACCTCCCAGGAGCCCCTGCTACCCTCAGCCTGCTTCTTACCCCTCCCTGACATCAAACCTCACATCCACCTCGGCCCCTGGCACCCAGAGGAGCTACCACAGGTTCAGGTGCACAGAGTGGGACCTGGGTGCTGGCCACATCCCGCGTGAGACGTGCGGAGGTTACCGGATGGCTGCACAGCCCCGCAGCTAACAGGGAACGTTGGTCCCAGCATTTTAACTCTTTCCACTGGGAACCAGCAAGACAATACAAAAGCCAGCCAGGCTGTCTGAAAACCTGCTTCTCATCCGGAACAGCAAGACATACCACGTCCATGGACTTTGATCCTGGAGAGCATGGGAGATGCCCAAGGGTTGTCATGGGGAGAGGGGGATGGGTTTTAATGTTAATAACTGATGTAATTATACCACCAGTGTTTTCTCCTTTCATTATTATAAGGGGCACTAAAAAGTACCAACTAGAAGCATACGTGTTCTGACAACACAAGCTTGTTTGTTTTTCCCTTTAAAAAACTCAGGTATAAATGCTGCTCTGAAGTTAGCCAATTGATGCCGCAGCTATCTCCGGTCCCACCTCCCGCAGGTCCCCATGGCCTGGGGGTAGGAACATTCGGCTGTGTCTGAAGTTCAATATACACAGAGGTGGTTAGAATTTTTATGGTTGTGTAACCCAGGCCTGCTTGGTGCGGCGCTCCATCCGCCTCTAGTGGCACCTCGCCCAGCCACAGATTAATGGGTCTGGCTAAGGCCTGGTCTACACTACGGGGTTAGGTCGAATTTAGCCACGTTAGGTCCATTTAAAAATGAATATGTCCACACAACCAACCCCATTCCGTCAACCTAAAGGGCTCTTACAATTCACTTCTGTACTCCTCCCTGGTGAGGGGAGTAGTGCTAAAATCGACTTTGCTGGGTCGAATTTGGGGAAGTGAGGACGCATATCGACGGTATTGGCCTCCAGGAGCTATCCCAGAGTGCTCCATTGTGGCCACTCTGGACAGCACTTTGAATTCTGATGCACTAGCCAGATACCCAGGAAAAGCTCCAGGAACTTTTGAATTTAATTTCCTGTTTGGTCAGCATGGCAAACTCAGCAGCACAGGTGACCATGCAGTCCCCCCAGAATCATAGCGTGTAGAATGTTTCTACATTCCCCCTTTCATCTCTGTCCCTGCGGTTATCGCAGATTAGAAGGTGAAAAAAACGTACTCACAATGACATGTTTTCTGAGCTCATGCAGTCCTCCCGCACTGATAGGGCACAGCTTAATGTATGGAGGCATTCAGTGGCAGAGGCCAGGAAAGGACATGATGAAACGTCTGTTGGGGGAGCAAACGGACATGATGATGAAGCATCTGTTGGAGCTGCAGGAAAGCCAATAAGAGCACAGAACCCCGCTGCATCCACTATATAACCGCCTACCCTCATCCCCATGTTCCATAGCCTCCTCACCCAGACGCCCAAGAATGCGGGAGGGGAGGCTCTGGGCACCCAGCCACTCCACTGCAGAGGATGGCCAAGGCAACAGAAGGCTGTCATTCAAACAGTTTGATTTTTAGCGTGGCTACAATAAGCAATGTGACCTTGTCCTTCCCTCTCCCTCACCCCACCTGGGCTACCTTGTCCGTTATCTCATTTTTTTTTAATTAAGAAAGAAAGAATGCATGGTTTCAAAACTTTACTTTATTTCGAAGGGGGGAGGGTGGTTGGCTTACAGGGAATTAAAATCAACAAAGGGGGTGGGTTTGCATCAAGGAGAAACACACACAACTGTCACACCGAAGCCTGGCCAGTCATGACACTGGTTTTCAAAGCCTCTCTGATGCGCAGCGCACCTTGCTGTGCTCTTCTAATCGCCCTGGTGTCTGGCGCAAAACGATTGTCTGTTGTTGTTTTCATGGAGGGAGGGGTAGCTGACGAAATGTACCCAAAACCACTCGTGACAATGTTTTTGCTCCATCAGGCATTAGGAGCTTAACCCAGAATTCCAATGGGCAGTGGAGACTGCGGGAACTGTGGGATAGCTACCCACAATGCACCGCTCTGTAAGTCGGTGCTAGCCATGGTAGTGAAGACGCACTCCGCCGACTTAATGCGCTTAGTGTGGACGTACGCAATCGACTGTATAAAATCGATTTCTAAAAATCGACCTAATTTCATAGTGCAGACATACCTTGAGACTCATGCAGCTTTTAGCTCATGCAGTAGAGGCTCATACACTAAGCTTCAGAGGTCCCAGATTTGAACCCGCCTGCCAACAGACCCCAGAGTTACAGCTGCACCCAACAAGTGCATCTTATCACTTGGGTTGCAGAAAGACTTGCCCTTTGAAGAGCCAGAATAACAGACTTAAGGGAAGGGGAGTGGGCCAGTGGCTGATGAACAACTGACCTATTGGAAGAAAGATGGGGGCCACGGAGTCATAAACAGATAGCTAAGGGTTAATGTTTTTTTTACCTGTAAAGGGTTAACAAAGGGAACCACACACCTGACCAGAGGACCAATCAGGAAACCGGATTTTTCAAAGCTCAGGGAGGGAATTTTTGGGTTGTGTCTTTTGTCTGCCCCTGTCTGTGCCTCTGGTCATGAGAGTGATTTCTATCTCCAGGCTTTTCTAATCTCTGTTTCAAGTGTAAGACAAAAGTTAGAAGACAATAGTTTTATATGTTTTTTTTGATTACATGTTGTCGAGTTGCTGGAATGTTTAAATTGTATATCTTTTGAATAAGGCTGTTTATTATTTCTTAGCAATTGACCCTGTATATTGTCAACCTTGATACAGAGAACGTTTTTTTTTTCTTCTTTATAAAGCTTTCTTTTAAAGACTGTTGATTTTTTTTCCTAGTGGGGACTCAAGGATTGAGCCGGCAGCTCACAGGGAACTGTGGTAGGAAAGAAGGAGGGGGGAAGGTAAATTGTCCTCTCTGTTTTGTAATTCAAGGAGTTTAAGTACAGTAATCTCCTAGTGTACCCAGGGCGGGAAAATCTGGGGGAGGTAAAGAGGGGGAAGGGAAGTGGGTTATTTCCCTTTGTTGTAAGACTCAGAACATCTGAGTCTTGGGGTCCCCCAGGGAAGGTTTTGGGAGACCAGAGGGCGCCAGAGACTGAAAATCTGGCTGGTGGCAGCACTATCAGATCTAAGCTGGTAATTAAGCTTAGAGGATTTATGCTAGGCACCCACATTTTGGACGCTAAGGTTCAGAATTGGGATTTATGCTTATGACACATGGCATGAACGGATTAATCTGGTATCAAATCAACATGAATCCCATGGGGACGGTCTGACCTACTGCGTCTCCAGCTGCCGAAGTCCCTTCCTTACCTTTTGTATAGGGGGCTTGGCTGGCAGTTGTTTTTCACACTCACCCTCTCAGAGGTGAAAATGGAGGCAATCTGCTTTGTGCTGGTTTCTGGCTGTAGCTATGGGCCAGGCAACAGCAACACAGGCCAGATTCAGTCTCTCAGGGGCCCTTCCTAGCCTGCACCCTTGTCCACCCCCAGGCTTTAGGAACCTCACATCTAAAGCCCCTGCCCACCTGTCCAGGGAATTCCTTCCCTCCCCCCAGGCAGACAGGCCCCCTTGCCTCCCCCTACAGGGGACAGAGCAGGGGTTGTATGGGAAATAAAATGATCAAACCAGAAAGTGACAGCAAGGTAGCAACCTCTTGATCCTGGTCATTGCATCCACTGGCCACACTCCCCTCCTACAAACCCACTCAGGCTCAGTGGTACTGAAATGGGCTCCAGGACGGAGGCTCCCTCAGCCAGGCAGATCTGTGGCTGCTCTGACCCGTAGCCATTCAAGTCGCACAGGTAGCCCTGCAACTGCCACTGGGCAAAGCCACCCAGAACAAAGCGGGAGTCCCAAACAGAGACCTCACGTGCTCCACGGACCTCACTAGTCCTGCTTGTTGCAGCTGAATTCCCTAGCTAAGCAGAGCCCAGAGTGACCCACTTTCCCCGTGATGTGGCTGGACCACGGGTAGCCACAGCCAGAGTCCACAGCCACAAGACAGGCATCAAGAGGCAGCTGGGTGAGGATATCTGGAGCTCAGAGGCAGGAGACAAACTGGAGGTTGGGAACCACAAGTCAGATGCCTAGTTAGGATGCCAGGAAATCAAGCTGAGAGAGCAGGAGCGGGAGTGGGATGGAGCCCAGCTGCTTGGAGAGTCCTCCTGTTCCTGCTGCTGGGTTAAGTAGGGCCAGCGGGCCGATCCGTCAGCAGATCCTCACCCTGCGGCTGAGCTTTGAGAGTCCTGGGTAGGCTACTGCCAGCAGTCTGCCAGGTGGAGGAGCATGGCCTGGATCCGAGATCCATGGCTTAGGACAGCCAGGCTGTACCTTCCTCAGTGTCTCTCTGGTCTCTTCCAGGCACTGCACCAGATCATGTCACAGACTCCAGCCGAACATCAAGCAGAGCTGCGTTCAGGCAGAGCAGTCATTCCTGTAAAATAAGCCTGCCAGAATTAGCTTGGTTTCCTTTCTGCTGCCGGTAGCATCTCGACATCTGTTGAGGCGAGAAGACAGTAAATGACGTTTTATTTTGATTTCTTTATACGTAGAAGGGGCAAGACTTAAAACGAGCCTGATACGGGATCTGCTGTGCCTGTAATTTCACAGCAGGATTATCAGAGACTGCAGTGGCATAGAGAGGTGAAGTTGCAGAAAGCCTCAGTGCTTCTAAAAAACACCAGGGGGAAATCCTGGCTCCCTTTGCTACAGAAAAGTTAAAATAACTATAGCACATGTGAAGGGCGGGGGTCTTGAATTCTTTGGTACGGATGATTGCTGAGAGAAATTCAGCTGGTCTGGGAGAGCCTAAAATGCCTGCAGATTTCAAAAATTCAATACAATACAATCTGAACTCCAGCCCAGGACAGAAATTCCCTGCACTCTTGGACAATGCAGCTGGCGTCTGTCACGGGAAGACTGGAACTTGAAAGCAAAAGGAAAGGAAAAAGGAAAGCCAAAATTGTGCCCGAAGAGGAGGTGAGTCCTACATTCTGCAAACCTCGCTCAGTGCTGTTTGGGATTCAGCCAAAAGCAGAGGCAGAAGGGCAGCACTTTGACAACACTGGAATTAAACCCAAGGTTAACTGCAGTGAAGGCAGCACACAGCCTGCCAGCCAGGAAAGGGAATGAGGCTGAGGCTGTGTCTGAGGTGATTCCAAGGTTACCATTAACGGTCCAGCGTTGCCTGCAGATCAGTGGCCTTTGCCTAGAATAGAGGCTGTATTTGCCTCATTGGCTGGTGGGAAGCTGTTCTGTCAGGCTGACCTCGCCCAGGACTATCTGCAAATGGAGACCGAAGAAAGTCGCAATTCTCTCTCTCTCTCTCTCTCTCACACACACACACACACACACACACACACACACACGTTTTCTTCACTATAACAGGCTAGTGTTTGGAGCAGGGGCCGCACCTGCTATTTGGCAATGAACCATGGACTCACAGGCTATTCCTGGCTCTCACTGTTAACCGACAGTGACTAGTTATGGGAACTAGAGAGAGAGCATGTGAAACCTGCTAAAGGTACGTGGAAGCCTGCCTGAGTGTGGGCTCAGAGCAACAAGGAGAAAGGGGAATTTTTCAGAGACTCATGTGTTGTGACCAGACCAGTGACAAGGCAGTTTCCATAAATCACAAGAGAAAGCTGAAGCTGTCCTTAAGGCCCCAAGGCCAAGCTGTGTCCCAATTCCATTCCTTCCTGGTCACAGGCTTTTATTGAACATGGCAAACACAACTTTTCCAGCAAAAAATGCAGATTTGGCAACAGTGACATTTCATGAATTCATGTCGGTTTCACCACATTTGTTCATTTCGTAAAAAACAGACAAAAAAGTCCAAATAAATGGAAACATTTCGTTTTGACATTTTTGGGGACGAAGAGTTTAGTCAGAAAAATGTGAATGACAATTGGGAACTGTCTAAGAACACGTTACTAGATACCCCAAAAGGCCCAACCCCACAACTGAGAAAGAAGACCGTAGGGGTTAAAAAAACCAACCTGGTTTAGAGGGGAAGCGAAGGTGAAGTGAAGGCACTATGGGTACGTCTACAGTATGAAATTAATTCGAACTTATTTTGTTCGAATTTTCTGAAGTGATTTTATACTTTCGGTGTTGTGTGTTCCCACTAAAGCGCGTTAATTCGGCGGAGTGTGTCCACAGTACTGAGGCTAGCATTGAATGTCGGCGCGGTGCACTGTGGTAGTTATCCCACGGTTCCCGCAGTCTCTTCCCCCCATTGGAACTGTGGGTTAAGCTCCCAGTCCATGATGGGGCAAAGTGTTTCTGGGTATGTGCCGTCACTTGCTCCTCCCTCCGTGAAAGCTACGGCAGATGCCATACTGCCAGCAGATGGTGCAGCACCGTATACCACCTGTCTCTTGGTACTATGAATCCACCTCATATGTCCTCTCGTCTTTCTATCTAGTCTCATCTACCCATTTCCCGCCTTTTTTCTGCTACCACAAACAGAGCCACACAGCTTCCGCTGCTTTTTCCAGGTTGTCTGTCCTGGGCTCCCGGGGAAGCTACAGAAGGCAACAATTCCCCGCCGCTTTTCAGCCATCGTGAACAGAGCCGCATAGCTTCTGCCACAAACTCTGCTCACGTTTCTGCCACAAACTCTGCTCTCCCGCTCTTGCAGCTCTAATGAGCTTTCTGACTCCGTGAAAGCTACCGAAGACAACAATTTACCGCCTTTTATCGGCCATCTGAACCGAACAGCTAGTTTCGCGCCCTTTTTCCAGGATTACTCATGCAGGCGCCATAGCAAGGCAAGCATGGAGCCCGCTCAGATCTCCGCTGCAGTTTTGACCATTGTAAATACCTTGCGCATTATCCAGCACTATGTGCAGTACCTGCAAAACCAGGCGAGGAAGCGAAGACAATGCAATTACTATACTGATGAGGACATGGACACAGACATTCCTAGAAGCACAGCATGTGGGCGACTAGGAGATCATGGTGGCATTGGGCCTGGTTCATGCAGTGGAACGCCAATTCTGGGCCCGGGAAACAAGCACAGACTGGTGGGACCGCATAATGTTGCAGGTCTGGGATGATTCCCAGTGGCTGCGAAACTTTTGTATGCGTAGGGCCACTTTCATGGAACTTTGTGACTTGCTGTCCCCTGCCCTGAAGTGCAAAGACACCAAAATGAGAGCTGTCCTCACAGTTGAGAAGCGAGTGGCCATAGCACTGTGGAAGCTTGCAGTGCCCGACAGCTACCGGTCAGTCAGGAATCAGTTTGGAGTGGGCAAATCTACTGTGGGGGCTGCAGTGCTGCAAGGAGCCAACACAATCATTGGCCAGTTGCTATCAAGGATAGTGACTCTGGGAAATGTGCAGACCATTGTGGATGGCTTTAATGCGCTGAGGTTTCCTAAGTGCGGCGGGGCAATAGATGGAAGCATATCCCTATCTTGGCCTCGGCACACCAGGGTGGCCAGTACATAAACTGCAAGGGGCACTTTTCCATGGTGCTGCAAGCACTGGTGGATCACAAGGGACGTTACACCGACATCAACATGGGATGGCTGGGAAAGGTGAATGACACTTGCATCTTCAGGAACTCTGGTCTGTTTGAACAGCTGCAGGAAGGGACTTACTTCCCAGACCAGAAAATTACCGTTGGGGATGTTGAAATGCCTATAGTTATCCTTGGGGACCCAGCCTATCCCTTAATGCCATGGCTCATGAAGCCGTACACAGGCACCCTGGACAGTAGTAAGGAGCAGTTCAACTATAGGCTGAGCCAGTGCAGAACGGTGCTAGAACAGGGGTAGGCAACCTGTGGCACATGTGCCGAAGGCAGCACGCGAGCAGATTTTCAGTGGCACTCACACTGCCCGGGTCCTGGACACTGGTCCGGGGGCCTCTGCATTTTAATTTAGTTTTAAATGAAGCTTCTTAAACATTTTAAAAACCTTATTTACTTTACATACAGCAATAGTTTAGTTCTATATTATAAACTTACAGAAAGAGACCTTCTAAAAATGTTAAAATGTATTACTGGCACGCGAAACCTTAAATTAGACTCGGCACACCACTTCCGAAAGGTTGCCGACCCCTGTGCTGGAATGTGCTTTTGGACATTTGAAAGCGTGCTGGCGCAGTTTACTGACTTGGTTAGATCTTAGCACAACCAATATTCCAATTGTAATTGCTGATTGTTGTGTGCTCCACAATCTCAGAGTAAGGGGGAGACATTTATGGCAGGGTGGGAGGTTGAGGCAACTCACCTGGCAGCCATTTTCACACAGCCAGACAACAGGGCGATTAGAAGAGCGCAGCAGGGTGTGCTGCGCATCAGAGAAGCTTTGAAAGCCAGTTTCTCGACTGGCCAGGATACAGTGTGACAGTTGTGTTTGTTTCTCTTGAAGTTACCTGCCCCCTATACATATGAAAGGAAATAAAGTCTAAATTGTTTAAAAACTGTTCTTTATTATTTGTTGCACAACACATTGAGAGAAATCAGAAGGCAGACTGGGAGAGGGGAGGGTTGGGTTAGAGGGGTGGAGGAAGAGGGAAGTACAAGTTCAGAAACCAAATCAAAAGTTTGCATATGCTAGCTTTCTGCTGCTTGGGCGATCCTCTGGGGTTGAGTGTGTGGGTCCCCGTAGCCTCCCCCCTCGTGTTCTTGGGCATCTGGGTGAGGAGGCTATGGAACTTGGGGAGGAGGGAAGGCAGTTATACAGGGGCTGCAGCGACAGTCTGGGGTCTTGCTGCCTTTCCTGCATTAGATCCACCATACAGTGGAGCATGTCAGTTTGCTCCCCCATGAGCTTGATCTTAGCGTCTTGCCTGCTCTCATCACGTGCATCCCTCCTCTGTTCGTGATCCTGTAATGCTTTACGGGACTCCACAATTGTTTGCCTCCACGCATTCAGCTGGGCTCTATCAGTGCGGGAGGACTGCATGAGCTCAGCAAACGTGTCTTCCCGAGTTTGTATTTTCTGCCTTCTAATCTGGATCAGCCTATGGGACGGAGTAGATAGGGGCGGTGTTGAAACATTTGCACCTGTGGGAGGAGAAAAAGGGAGGATAGTATTTTAAAAGATACATTTCAGAGAACAAAGGGGACACTTTGGTATGAGGAAGCCATCATACACAGCCGGGCAACAGAATTCAGCTTGCGGGCAGCCTAAGGGCACGCGGGGTTCCGCTTCTTCTACATTCATTTCCATGTTTTCAAACTGCTGGGCCCCCTTTCCCATAGCAAGCAATGCCTGGTTTGTTTGCCATAAAAGAGGGCCCATGGGCTCTCTGGGATGATCACTGCACACAACAACCACTCCTCCCCCAACCACTGTGTGGCTCTGATCAGGCTCTGAGCTGGGATGAGCCCTTTAAACTATACGCGAACAGCCCAGCGCGGCTGGGTCTCCCCCCCGCAACACTGCTCCCCACCGCATGGCTCCGATCAGGCTCCCACTCACCAGAAGTACCTTCTCCAGGGTCATGGTCTGGGAGCCTGCACTGGGGGTGTGGGGAGGCTATTGACTCCAGGGTTAACCATAGTTCCTGGCTAAGGGGGGAAACACATTCCCCACTTGCTGCCTGTGCACAGTCCTCCCCTTCCTCCTCCCCTTCCCCCTCCAATGACTCTTCCTCCTCACTCCATGCAACTCCCCCCTTGCAGGTGTCCATGGACAGTGGTGGGGTAGTGGTGGCGTCACCCCCCATAATTGCATAGAGCTCACAGTAGAAGCAGAATGTGTGGGGCTGTGACCCAGAGCGCCCGTTTGCCTCCCTGGCTTTTTGGTACACTTGCCTGAGCTCCTTGACTTTTGTATGACACTGCTCTGTGCCCCTGGAGTAGCCTCTTTCCGGCATGGCCCTGGAGACTTTAACGGATGTATTTGTGTTCCTATTTTTGGAACGTAGTTCTGCCATAACAGACTCGTCTCCACAACATGCAATGAGATCCAGTACCTCCCGTTTGGACCATGCTGGAGCTTGCCTGCGGATCCGGGACTGCATGATCTCTTGTGATGGTGGAATCTGCATGGTTGCCTGTGATGGTGGACTGTGCTGACCATCACCTGTGCTGATGGTGACCAAACAGGAAATGAAATTCAAAAGTTCTCAGGGCTTTTCCTGCCCACTTGGCTAGTGCATTGGAGTTGAGAGTGTTGTCCAGACCAGTCACAAGGGAGTATTCTGGGATAGCTCCCGGGGGCCAATAATGTTGAATTGAGTCCACAATACCTTTAACCCAGGATTGCGATCTTGATTTAAGCACTTCTTCACTTGCCGAGGTGGAGTACAGAAATTGATTTAAAGAGCCCTTTAAATCGAAAAAGCTGGTTTGGTCATGTGAACAGAATCTTTTTTTTTTTAATTAACTCGGCTAATTCTGAAATAACACACTAGTGTAGACCAGGTCTATAAAGCAAGAAAGGAGAAATTGACAGTAATGAATATAACTCAGAAGCTGGGAATTGGAGAAAATTGATAAGGGAAGCAAAGGGACTATTGCCAACCAGGCTGTGGGTGGTCAGGTCTAGTGCTAAAGGCAAGAGTTTGGCCTACTGGTAAAAGTTGGGTCCAGGATGGGTAGAGTCCAGGAAATGAGAAAAGGGTCAGTCCTGGAAGAGCAGAAGCCAAGCACCAGCGATAGGATTGGAAAACCAGAGTTATAAGCCAGAGGCGGAGCCAGGGATCAGGACTGAAGAGACAGATGCTGAAAGTCAGAACCAGAGAGTCAACTGGAGTCATAAGCCAGAGGCAGAGCAGGGAAATGAAACCAGAAGTCTGAAGCCAGAGGGAAGCAAGGGACTGGAGCAGAGACTGGAACAAGGGCAAACGTATCTGCATGCATGGCATGCTTTGAGCAGCCAAGGATCTGCTGTGGGGGACAGGCTTATGAGCAGGACTGCTGAACCAGCAGCCTGTCAGGGGCTGTGGCCACTCTGAGAATGTGAAGGCAGGGCAGCTGGGCTCGTCAGTTGCCTTGCAGCATAGTTAGTCAGGGAACAGGCCAGCAACTGGCCCCAGCTGGTCTGATCCGTGACAGGGCCACAAGGAGAAATCTATGGCCAGCAGAGTTAAGGAAAATATGAGGAGTTTTTAAAGTACATTAGGAACTAAATTAATCCTGACAAAGATATTGGTCCATTACTAGATGGAAAGCGTAGAATTAGCAATCATAATGCAGAAAAGGCAGAATATACACATAGGATTCTGTATTTTGGAAAAAACAGATGATGTAGTTACATCACATGGTAACGCGCTCTCTGCTCCACCCGTATCTAAGGAGGATGTTAAATAGTCACTACTAAAGTGAGACATTTTTGAATCAGCAGGCGCAGATAACTTGTATCCAAGAGTTTTAAAAGAGCTGGCTGAGAAGCTGACTGAATTGTTAATGTTGCACTTCAGTAAATCCTGAACACTGGGGAAGTTCCAGAAAACGGTAAGAAGGCGAATGTTGTGTCAGTATTTAAAAAGGGTAAGTGAGAAGGCCTGGGTAATTAACAGCCCTAAGCCTGTTAGTCTGACATCAATCCCAGGAAAGACAATGGAGTAGTTGATCCAAGACTTTGATTATCAGCAGGTAAATATGCCCAGTGGTCTGTGATGAGATGTTAGATGGGATGGGATCTGAGTTACTGCAGAGAATTCTTTCCTGGGTGCTGGCTGGTGAGTCTTGCCCACATGCTCAGGGTTTAGCTGATCGCCATATTTGGGGTCAGGAAGGAATTTTCCTCCAGGGCAGATGGCAAGACCCCTGCAGGTTTTCGCTCTTTTCTGCAGATGGGGCATGGGTCACTTGCTGGAGGATTTCTGCAGCTTGAGGTCTTCAAACCACAATTTGAGGACTTCAATAACTCAGCAGAGGTTTAGGGGGTTGTTACAAGGAGTGAGTGAGTGAGATTCTGTGGCCTGCATTGTGCAGGAGTCAGACTAGATGATCATTAATGGCCTTCTGAGCTTAAATTCATGAGTCTATGAGACTCAATTAATAAAGAATTAAAGGAGAGTGATGTAATTAGTGCCAATCAACATGGTATGGAAAAAAGATCCTTCACACGGACTTGATATCTTTTTTGAATGAAGATTACCAGTTTGGCTGATAAAAAGTAATGAGTTGTTGACGCAATATACTTAGGCTGCTGTAAGTGATTTGACTTGGTACTGCATGACATTTTGATTAAAAAACTAGATGATATAAAATTACCCATGCAACCCAATTAATGGATTAAAAGTTAGCTAATGCCAGGTCTCAAAATGTAAACCAAAATGAAGAGAATCATCTAAAATGGGTGTGTTTTACTGGGGCTTTGAGGGATCCGTTCTTAGCCCTACGCAGTTTTGCATTTCTACTAATGACCTATGAAATAAACTAAAATCATGCCTTTGGATAAATTCGAGCTGACGAAGAATATGAGGAAGGAGGTGAATATAAGAAATGACAGGTCACATTGTACATCAGTGACCTGGTGTTGCTTGGTAACTGGGCGCAAGCAAAACAGTGTGTGCTGTATATGGCTTATGGGAAATGTATATCTCTATCAGCAAAGGCGGCAGACCATACTGTACAGGATGGGGCCGTCTGCCCTGGGAAGCAGCTGACTATCTGAAAAGATTGAGGATGTGGAACAGTGCGACACTGTGGCCAAGAAGGTGTGAGTACATCTTTAGCTCATAACAAGATGACTTGAGGCGGAGGATG
>NC_133789.1:13896814-13898909 GCF_003597395.2 Chelonoidis abingdonii
ACTGGGAGCCACGCTATTCCCCTTGTGAGGTGGGTTTTTATAGCACTCGCTCCCAGCTCTGGTGCCGTGACTACACATTGCTAGTGAAGATGTGTCCTAAGAGCATATCAGTTTCATAGGGATGCCATACAGAAAGCTAATTAATGCTGTGAAGTGCTTTGAAGAAAAATGATGTATAATTTTTAAATATCTTTATTTAACTATATACAATTTTAGAAACATAAACACTCAATTTGGCTCCTTTTAAAAACTCTCCCTGCTCTCTACCCTTATCCATATCCCACATTTGTAAAAACTGGTGGCTGGCAGACAGGACCCTAAACAAACTATATGTCTGTTCCTCACAAAGGATCCAGAATACAAATTAATGTATTTAATTTGGGAGAACCAGCTCCTATGCTCCAATACAGGAGGCACAGGAGGCATAATGGAGTCCTGATTCAGGGAAAAGGGTATGGCAGAGCAGTACAGTAACCCTAAATGACATGATTTAACCAGTCCCTACCAGCCCTGGTGGTGGTGTAGGGAAAAAGAGGATAAAGGTGGCGTACACCTACTTTTGCCTCTTTCCTGACCTTCAATTCCCCCACTCAAGTCCTGCACCAAACACGATTCATTGGGTCTGAAGATGACAGCTGGATGGGGGGAGAAACTGAAGGGGGGAAATAATCCTAAAAGGTCAGGTTAATGTTATTAAATTCAAGGTACACTAGAGGATATGGAGAAATAAAACTCTATATACAGACTTCAGAACATAGAGATCTGTTCACTTTTATACATAACAAACATTCACATTATGCTTTAACATTATTACAACATTCATGATGCTTTGCAGAACACAGCGCTTCTTATATTTTGAAACTTCCCGGCCGCTGAAACCTTCTAGTGGTTTTATAACCCAGTGCAACTTTATTTATGATATTTGACCAGCATGGTGAAAGAAAGTTTATACTACACTCTGTTTGATCTTCTGCCATCCCTAGTTAATTTGCATCTGTGAAATATCAGTGTAGAAGCTAAATTATTCTGTAATTACTGTACTTTAAAGTGTAACATTCACATATAAACAGAGGACAAAAAAAGACTGCATGGACCAGAGTGAAGCTTAAAAGCAGGCAGCTCTACAAATAGAAGACACTATTAAAATACAGGTAGAATTAAAAAGTACAATTAAAAAAATTAATGGAATGCTTTTAAGCTCTTGGTATGCTATTGAATAAACTTGAAAATTATGTTAACAATCATAAAGCACAGAGGGCAGAAAATTGATTTTTTTTCCGCTGTTTTCTCCCCAAGAATTCCCCCCACACCCTCCCCTATGGTCTGACCCAAATTTCCTAGAAGCCAATGGGAGTCTTTCCAATAACTTCTATGGGCTTTGAATCAACTCTCTGAAGAACAATATTGAAACAAAATAACCACCACAAGGTCATTCGGTAATTAAAAATGGCCTTGTCCAGTGCTGATGAACAGCTTCAAATCCCATTGACCTCATTGAGTACTCACAGGAGCAGGTACTAACTCTTATTATCTCTTAAATTCAAATATGCTCAGTGTGCGTTTATCCCTTCACTGTAATGGGACAAAAATCTGGCATATTCTACCCACACCTCAGGTTTTTTTTTCTTCTTTGAGGCATGAAGGATTGAAGATTGTCTTATTACTGTGCCAATGGGTGGTTCTTTCCCCCTCCTTTTTAAGTGCATTAAGGCTCACAATGGGTGACTTTGTGATAAAATTTGAGACTGGAACTGTCTACCCACAGAACATGTAGAGTGACAGGGCAAGGGGCGTCCCTTCCTCCTAATCCAATAGGACCATGTAGCAGGGTGGCTACCCGCTCCTGCCCTTTGGGGCTTAAAATAGCCCAGGAGAGGGCTGTAGCTAGGGAAAGAAGCCTGGGCTGATTGGGAGAAAACAGGCCCAGCCTTGGCCAGGTCCCAATCAGGCCCAGCTGGCTCCTATAAGAGGCAGTGAGCCAGGAGCCCAGACAGTCTCCCTCTGCCTGTAGAGGGAGAAGGGCCTGTGTCATGGTATAAATCCCCACTCTGAACCTTAGCGTCCAAAAGATGGGGTACCAGCATGAATTCCTCTA
>NC_133789.1:13899481-13916141 GCF_003597395.2 Chelonoidis abingdonii
CAGAGTAGAGCAGAAGAGTTACTTCTCGTGTCTTGCTCACAACACACTTGTTAATGCATCCCAGAATGATGTCTGCTTTTTTTGCAACAGCGTCGCACTGTTGACTCATATAGCTTGTGATACACTATCAGAATTATTTTAACTACAAAAAATTAAAAGGCTCAAAATCAAAACAAAACGTTTCGTTCGACTTGAAACTAATTGTTTTCGATGTTTCAGAATTGCCAACAAGCTGAAAACTCAGTTATTCACCCAGCTCCCCTGGCAACACGGTGTCATCCCCGGAGTGAACATGGCATTAGTACCGATCGTGCACCGAGCTCATGCTGAGACCAAGAAGCTCTTCACAACTGGAAGAGTTTTTATGCACTACAGTGCATCTTCCCCAGCAGCTTTCACTTGGGGCACCTCCTCCCGTGGAACAGGGGCAGTAATTTCACAGGTGATGGAAGATCACACTGACAGGCCTATTGCCTTTGCTTCACTATCACTCACTCTGCAGATGGAAATAAACACAAATGGATCGAGAAGCTAGAAATTTAGTCTGCAGACTTCAATTTTCACTAGTCTTTGTCTAGGAAAGAATTTAATCTGCTCACAGCTCAACTGCTAGTTTCACCTTTTAACACAAAGAAAGGTGTCCTGGCACTGGCTGCAGCACAGCTCGGAGCTGGGTGATGCCCTGGGCACTGACCGTTCACGAGATTGAAAGTACCAGCCAACCTACGAATGCTGATTGCTAGTAACGCCTGCCATTGGACGCAGCTGGTGGAGACTGAAGGGGAACCAGAGACAATCAATACATTCTATAGGGCCCAAATTGGACCCTTGGCAACTCTGTGGCACAACACAGAACTAAAAATTTCACCTGGCGACAGGGTGACGACGATGCCTGGGTGGATTTCTGCACACAAACAGCTCTGTCCAGCTTTCCTTGCTCTGAAAGAAGGATTCAGGGGACATCAAGGCTGCTGTGACAGGGTGTTCACCCCACACTCTTCCCGTAGGAGGCCAGGTGGGCCAATTAACCTATTTGGCTGCGAGCTGGGAGAATGAAGGCTGAGAGGGAAGCCCTAATTAGGGGAAGCTCACCTGTGTGGGAACAGGCAGGGATTCAGGTAGGAAGCTGACAGCAGAGATCACGGGTAGGGGAGGCTGAGCCAGCGCAAACTGCCAGGTGTGGACCTGCCCGTGCTCCACCCCCAGGGCCCCTTCTTTCCCGCTCTTCCCCCACAGCCTGGTACTCTAGGGCTGGGAGTGCTGGGGGCTGCACCGCCCGGCCGAAGGGCCAGGACCAGGGGCCACCTATGAAGATGGCTGAAGAGCCATAGGCTGCCGTCACTCCCTGGGAAGAGGGAATTGGGAGCACAGGTTTTCTGATTTGCCCAGGGGTACTTGACCTCTGCTCCACCTCAGACCCCAACCGCCTCTTCCCCCAAGCATGCCCTGCCCTCACTAGGCCAGCCAGACTGTCTGAAAACCTGCTCCTCATCTGGAACAGCAAGACACACCATGTCCATGGACTTTGATTGCAGAGAGCGCGGGAGATGCCCAAGGGTTGTCATGCGGGGGGAGGGGGAATGGGTTTTAATGTTAATGACTTACATTGTGATTATATCACTAGCATTTTCTCCTTTCAGCCTGGCAATGGCTGCAGCACGGCTCAGAGCTGGGTGATGCACTGGGCGCTGACTGTTCACGAGATTGAAAGTATCAGCCAACCTACGAATGCCGATTGCTAAGTAACGCCTGCCATTGGACGTGGGTTGCCAACTTTGTAATCCCTGAAAACTGAACACCCTTGCCCCACCGCTTCCTCTGAGGCCCGCCCCTGCTCTGCCTCTTCCTGAGGCCCTGCCCCATCTTCCCCCCACCCCCATTGCTGGCTCCCCCTTTTCCAGGATTCACAGAGCCGGGCTGGGAGAAGCTGATGCAGAGCCTGCCCAGTTGGGGCACAGAGCAGCAGCACAGCAGGGATCAGTCCCCAGAGCGAGAGGCCGGGGTGGAGAAATGAGGGCACAGCGGGGCAGGGGGCTCCCAAGGGGCTGGGCAGGGGAAATCGGGGCACAGCGGAGCAGGGGAGGCTCCCTTGAGCAGGGCCAGCTCCAGCTTTTTTGCCGCCCCAAACAGCGAAGAAAAAAAAAAAAGAAAAGATTGAGCTGCCGCCGAAGAGCACCAGAGGGACTGAAGGATCCTCCACCGAATTGCTGTCAAAGACCCGGACGAGCCACCCAACAACAGACGGATGTGCTGCCCCTTTCTATTGGCCGCCCCAGGCACCTGGAAATTGTGGTATAGCAGAGCGGGGGTGGGGGGTCGGTCCCTGGAGCGAGGGGCTGGGGAAATCGGGCGGAAGGTGCAGCCAGGTTACCCCCCCACCCCAAGGATGGGTACCTCCCTTAGAGCCCAGTCTGGGACTCTGCCAGTGTCTCCCTCAGACTGGGGGCCAGGAAGCTCCAGAGCACCCACGCAGTCGGCTCTGTGCAAACCCAGAGAAGTGGGGCGAGCCGGAAGGTCCAGAAGACGCTCAGGAAAAGGTCCAGGAAGGAACAGACCTTAGCTGCTGACTAGATGGTCCCTGAGCTGGAACTCAGAGTAGAGGGTGGGCCTGGGTCCCCCTGCTAGCCACTGCAGGGGCCCCATTTCAGATGGGGGGACAACTTTAACCATGATCGCATGGGCTGCTGTATCTAATTCCTAAATAAAAAAAAGGATTTAATAAATCAGCTCTAATCCTAACATGTTCTCACAGCTTGTATCAAGTCACTTAAGGAACAGGGGTTAGGTTTAGAAAACTCTGCCCCCCTACCCCAGGGGCACCGCTCCTCTGGAGAACTGACACGTCACACTAATGCTGGGCTGTAGTTAAGAGCTCCATCTGGGAGCTTGCNTCCACCCCCAGGGCCCCTTCTTTCCCGCTCTTCCCCCACAGCCTGGTACTCTAGGGCTGGGAGTGCTGGGGGCTGCACCGCCCGGCCGAAGGGCCAGGACCAGGGGCCACCTATGAAGATGGCTGCAGAGCCATAGGCTGCCGTCACTCCCTGGGAAGAGGGAATTGGGAGCACAGGTTTTCTGATTTGCCCAGGGGTACTTGACCTCTGCTCCACCTCAGACCCCAACCGCCTCTTCCCCCAAGCATGCCCTGCCCTCACTAGGCCAGCCAGACTGTCTGAAAACCTGCTCCTCATCTGGAACAGCAAGACACACCATGTCCATGGACTTTGATTGCAGAGAGCGCGGGAGATGCCCAAGGGTTGTCATGCGGGGGGAGGGGGAATGGGTTTTAATGTTAATGACTTACATTGTGATTATATCACTAGCATTTTCTCCTTTCAGCCTGGCAATGGCTGCAGCACGGCTCAGAGCTGGGTGATGCACTGGGCGCTGACTGTTCACGAGATTGAAAGTATCAGCCAACCTACGAATGCCGATTGCTAAGTAACGCCTGCCATTGGACGTGGGTTGCCAACTTTGTAATCCCTGAAAACTGAACACCCTTGCCCCACCGCTTCCTCTGAGGCCCGCCCCTGCTCTGCCTCTTCCTGAGGCCCTGCCCCATCTTCCCCCCACCCCCATTGCTGGCTCCCCCTTTTCCAGGATTCACAGAGCCGGGCTGGGAGAAGCTGATGCAGAGCCTGCCCAGTTGGGGCACAGAGCAGCAGCACAGCAGGGATCAGTCCCCAGAGCGAGAGGCCGGGGTGGAGAAATGAGGGCACAGCGGGGCAGGGGGCTCCCAAGGGGCTGGGCAGGGGAAATCGGGGCACAGCGGAGCAGGGGAGGCTCCCTTGAGCAGGGCCAGCTCCAGCTTTTTTGCCGCCCCAAACAGCGAAGAAAAAAAAAAAAGAAAAGATTGAGCTGCCGCCGAAGAGCACCAGAGGGACTGAAGGATCCTCCACCGAATTGCTGTCAAAGACCCGGACGAGCCACCCAACAACAGACGGATGTGCTGCCCCTTTCTATTGGCCGCCCCAGGCACCTGGAAATTGTGGTATAGCAGAGCGGGGGTGGGGGGTCGGTCCCTGGAGCGAGGGGCTGGGGAAATCGGGCGGAAGGTGCAGCCAGGTTACCCCCCCACCCCAAGGATGGGTACCTCCCTTAGAGCCCAGTCTGGGACTCTGCCAGTGTCTCCCTCAGACTGGGGGCCAGGAAGCTCCAGAGCACCCACGCAGTCGGCTCTGTGCAAACCCAGAGAAGTGGGGCGAGCCGGAAGGTCCAGAAGACGCTCAGGAAAAGGTCCAGGAAGGAACAGACCTTAGCTGCTGACTAGATGGTCCCTGAGCTGGAACTCAGAGTAGAGGGTGGGCCTGGGTCCCCCTGCTAGCCACTGCAGGGGCCCCATTTCAGATGGGGGGACAACTTTAACCATGATCGCATGGGCTGCTGTATCTAATTCCTAAATAAAAAAAAGGATTTAATAAATCAGCTCTAATCCTAACATGTTCTCACAGCTTGTATCAAGTCACTTAAGGAACAGGGGTTAGGTTTAGAAAACTCTGCCCCCCTACCCCAGGGGCACCGCTCCTCTGGAGAACTGACACGTCACACTAATGCTGGGCTGTAGTTAAGAGCTCCATCTGGGAGCTTGCACCCCCTGTATGAAACTCGGGGGGAAGCTCCTGCCCTCCCCTGCCCCCCCAATTGGTGCCCTTGAGCCACTGGCGAAGTGACACCATGAGACACTGTGCATTTCCCCCTTTGGGGTACCAAAGTCTTTCCTTACGGCTGCTGGTAAGGAAAGACTTTGATACCCCAAAGGGGGAAATGCACAGTGACCTGGCCGGAGGGCTGAATCCCAAAGAGAGAGTGAGTGCAGCAGGAGGGCATGCGGAAATCAGCAGAAGGGGGCCTCAGACCTCAAAAGTGCTGATTCCCCCACAGTGGCCAGGAGGAAGTGAATGACCCCCATGACCGGTGCCTAATGCATAGCCCCAGAGTGGCTAGTCCCAAAAGCTCAGGTCCTGCTACATACAGAGACCCCAAGAATTACACGAAGGTCCTGGCCAGGAGTTGTGTGGGGACCAGGGACTGATAGTCAAAGAGAGGGAATGGCGAAGTGATCACAGCACATACCTGAGCGTGCTGCTCTGCATCCGTCAGGGTGGCCAGCAGCCCCAGGGCAGCAAATCCACATAGACTATTGGTGCTGGACCATGCATGGGACGTATGTTATGAGTGCAACAGATGCCCATTCTAACGGGCCTGAAGTTTCCTGTACGACTTCAACCACTTCAGCACAGACGGTGGAAATGTTCAGATGTCACCTCAGCTCTTGCCATCCTGCACCAAAGGAGCAGTGGAAAGATTTCATCAGATGTTCAAGCAAGTGATTCGTGACCCCAGAGGAAAGCAGCTCACAACACAAGATTGTGAATTTCCTATTGGCCTCTAGGTACGTATTCTGTGCTATACTACAAATCAGACACCGGCAATGCTGTTTGTGGGACATAATTCAAGGTCTCACTTGGAGCTGTTAAAGCCTGATCTGCAGAGGGACACTGGTGAAAAACAGGCCACGCACAGTCCAACTGAACTGTGCAGTTTTCACATGGGAGAAAAGATCTCGGTAAGAAGTGAAAGATTATTTCCGGAAACACTGACACATCACAGATGGGTCCTGTGTGGGCGCAGCACCAAGACCACGGAGAAGACTCCATGGCTTACCCCAGCTTTTGAACAGAAGTTCAGCAGGATGTTCCAAACTGTGGAAAATACCAAGGTGACAACACAGCCTGAGACAGTAATTGGTGATAGCAGTGAGCCTCAAGGCCCTGCTTCTGCTACAAGTGACCTGACACAACGGAGCAGAGATTCTGTAGTAACGCCCACAAGTCCACCGCCTCTCAGACTGAACCTGGAGCACGTGTGTATTTAATTGTAGCCATTCTGATAGTGATATGTTCCTAATTGTTTTTTATGTCTGCAACACCCTGAGCACCCCTCATGGCCAGATGTCCCCCTGCACCTCCCTCTGGGCTCCCTCTTGAGGGCCCCTAATGAGCTCTACACAGTCTCCACACAATCCCTTCTCTTATGAATAGTCTTATCCACCCACTAATGAAGTTTGGTGGCTTAGTGGTTTAGGTGCAGCCCCAAAAACCTGCAGGTTGTGGGTTTAAGTCTCACTTGATCCTACATGGCAAGGCCACCTCCAGTTCACCCAGCTGCAAAATGGGTACCTGATGTTTGGGATTAGAGCAGTAAAAGGAGACACTAAACTGGGAGGAGTGGTAGATACGCTGGAGGGTAGGGATAGGATACAGAGGGACTTAGACAAATTAGAGGATTGGGCCAAAAGAAATCTGATGAGGTTCATTAAGGACAAGTGCAGAATTCTGCACTTAGGATGGAAGAATCCCATGCACTGCTAGAGACCGAATGTCTTGGCAGCAGTTCTGCAGAAAAGGACCTAGAGGTTACAGTGGATGAAAAGCTGGACATGAGTCAACAATGTGCCTTTATTGCCAAGAAGGCTAACGGCATTTTGGGCTATATAAGTAGGAGCATGGCCAGCAGATCGAGGGATGTGTTCATTCCCCTCTATTCAGCATTGGTGAGGCCTCTTCTGGAGTACTGTGTCCAGTTTTGGGCCCACTACAAGAAGGATGTGGAAAAAGTCCAACGGAGGGCACAAAAATGATAGGTGGCTGGAGCACATGACTTATCATAGAATATCAGGGTTAATAGGAACCTCAGGAGGTATCTACCAACCCCTGCTCAAAAGCAGAACCAATCCCCCAACTAAAAATCATACCCCAGCCAGGGCTTTGTCAAGCCTGATTAATGAGGACAGGCTGAGGAACTGGGATTGTTTAGTCTGCAGAAGAGAAAGAGTGAGGGGGATTTGATAGCTGCTTTCAACTACCTGAAAAGGGGGTTCCAAAGAGGATGGATCTAGACTGTTCTCAGTGGTAGCAGATGACAGAACAAGGAGTAATGGTCTCAAGTTGCAGTGGGGAGATTTAGGTTCAAATATTAGAAAAAAAACTTTCACTAGGAGGGTGGTGAAGCACTGGAATGGGTTCCCTAGGGAGGTGGTGGAATCTCCTTCCTTTGAGGTTTCTAAGGTCAGGCTTGACAAAGCCCTGGCTGGGATGATTTAGTTGGGGTTGGTCCTGCTCTGAGCAGGGGGTTGGACTAGAACCTCCTGAAGTCCCTTCCAACCCTGATATTCTATGATTCTATGAAAGGCAGTTGGCTGTGATGCTGGCCCTGGTGCACCACTGGCTATGAACCTGAGGTGTCTCACTGTCAGTGCAATGAGCCAGCGGCTCAGGGAGCTTTGACACTCCACTGGGGGCTGCTCTACATGGTCCTTAATGGCTCAAAAATGACTTTCATCATTGCAGCCCCAGGCAGTGCTCACACTCATCTCTGGCTCTTCGTGCTGCCCTTAGGGAGCTCTGCTCTTGCCAGCATCTCTTCTCCCCAGGGGCACCACTCCAAGTCTCCTCGCTGGAGCTCTGCCTTCTGGCTCCAGCTTCCTGGAACCGGGTCATCTGGCTCCCCTACTCCTAAAGGGGGACATACCCCCTTACAGTGTCCCTTTAAGGGAAGGATGGTGTCATGTGTTGGAAGAGCGTACTATCACTTTAAATAATCTCCTCTTGCAGAAGCCACCAGATCCTAAGGAGCAGCAGAGCATCTCTGTAGCCAGGCCTTGTGTGTCTGTATGTAGTTAGCAAACCCGGCTGTGTCCCTGGGGTCTCCTCATACGCCTATGCTGGTGGAGAGCAGAGACACAGTGCTCCTACTCAGGCCTTTCAAGCTTTCATCATCTACATTTCAGGCTAGAGATCCCGTGGCCTGGGTACACACTGCTCTACTGTAGCTAAGGACATAACCCTCCTTCCTACTCTCCAGGCTTGGATTTACAGAGCCGGAATGGAAAGCCCGGTTCAGGCCAGCTTTTCCAAAGCTCAGCAGCAGGATCTCTGGAGATCTGGCCCTTTGCCACAACCGTGTCTCCCTAAAGCCAAAAGATTAAGTCATGGACACACAAGACTTAGACTGCACACTTCCTAGGGCAGGGCCTGCCTTTGTGTTCTGCGATTGTACAGTGCCTGGCACACTGAGGTCCCAGCGTGTGACTGGGCACTACTAATTACACACACCAAGAATTAAGAAAGTGGATTGAAATCTGACAGAGCTTTGCTCATTGCATGAGAGGAACAATGCTGAGGACTACAGATAAACATTTACTACACTGACCATCTGTTGCTACAAAAAGCACAACTGGGATACGGATGAGAAATGTCCAAAAGGCAGAATCAGGATAGACAGCAAAACTTCTTCCTAAAGCCAGTTCTTCCTCAAATACCACCAAAAATAAAAGCCTGGCTGAAATAAGTCCCTGGCCTGTTCCTATTTCCCACAGTCGAACGACATGGTTTGGAATAAGTCCATTGACAGCAGCTCACATTCCGTGCCGGTTAGATCATGGCAACGCGTGTCGGTGTGACTCATTTCCGAGGAAGCTGGACAGAGGCTTGCCGGAGGAATAGCAAGATGTGGGGCATTTGGCTGGAATTTGTGCTCATTTGCCAGCTAATTAAGCACCGTAGGACAGATTTCCAGAGAACTCTGCAGTGACACTGACCCAAGCATTCAAAAATCGTAAGTTAGGCCCCAAAATAGTCAGAGTTTTAAAAATTAACCAGTGCTGGGGGTTTTGCATCTGCCTTCTGTTTTTTGAACATTGTCACACTGGGGACACAGATTCAAATTTCCCTCTGCAGCCATTGGCTTGATACTGATTGGGCGGGGCAGGGGACGGGCGAAGAGGTTAATTAAAGCAGAGAGTCTCACTAACATCATAACTCCTGGAGCTGGGGCTTGAAGTCAAACACCAAATATTGGGAGAGTCGTGTTAAAACCGTGAGAGCTGGTGACGCCGTTGGTTGAACATTGGGAGTTTGGCTCTTTGAAAAATCTGGTCCTAAGAGTCGCTGCATACGTCCAAGGGTCATGGAGAGGTTCACCTCTTCCATGCCACTGTCACTTTTTCCTTCATAGTAGACACCTTCAGGCCACTCAGCATTATCTCCTCCCTGCGCTGTAAACTGACAAACCTTTAATTCTCTGGAATAAAAGGGTTTTAGACAATTAACATGGTACACTTTAGGCTTTAGGTTTGAGCTGAGGGATGCTGTGAGATAGTTAAGAGCTCCCAGGCGCTCTTGGACTGTGAATGGCCCTTCCCACAATGCTTCCATCTTATGGACCTGGAGTGCCTTCAAGACCATGACCTGGTCCCCTACTTTGAAGGAACGCTCTCTGGCATGTTTATCATACCAGCCTTTTGCTCTTTCTGAGCATCTTTTAGGTTTCCTCTAGCAAGGGCTAAAGAGGTTTGGACGGTGTTTTGTAGGTTGTTGTGACAGGGTTGGACTCACCACCGTGGCACCTCCCTCGCTCCGGGAATTAGCTCAGTCCTTGGCGGAGCACCCTCTGCTGGTGGTGTCCCATCCATCATCTCACCCTCGGTTGACGTGTGGACCTGCGTTGCTCCTCGCTTGGCAGCATCCTCTTCAGGTCACTGCCTTCCAGCAGTGCCCCCGAGTCCCTCCTCACTCCCTTCCAGGAGGAGGGGGAGCGGGGTTTAGCAACAGTCCTTGCACCTGCCTCAGTGGCCAACCACAACCCCCAAAGTCTATACCCCTTGTCTCAAGGGATGGTTGCAATTTGTCTCAGCCACCACATGGCCAAGTGCAGTACAAGGTAGAAGGGGTGGGACCCAGGCCCACCCACTACTCTGGGTCCCAATCCAGGAACCCTCTAATGACAGCCTCTCTGCCCTCCTCCTCTCCCCTTGTCCAACTGTCCCTGGGCCACTTCCCCTCTGTCCCCCTTTGCACCGGCTAGGCCCGTCCCTCAAGGCCTGCAGCCTGGCAGGTAGCAGCTGGAGTTCCCTTCTACTCCCCCAAGCCTGCACTGTGCTGTCCCAGGTCCTGGTCTCCTGCTCTTGAGACAGACCTACCCCCATGAAGGTCTGGGACAGACTGCCTGCTCTGCTTTTAGGCAGCCTTTATATAGGGCCTAGCCTAGCCCTGATTGGCTGGTTCTAATGTCAGCCCTGATTGGCTCTCAGTAAGCCCTTTTCTAATTGGCTGCCACCCTGCATAGCTGCTCTGGCCTACTCTAGCCCCCTCTCACATGGGGGTGGGGCAGCCACCCCACCACAATTGTTTACAAAGTCCAGAATGTTAGTTCCTGGAGAAGGTGTAAACCCCTCCATTGCTGCTTCACCAACTGTAATGGCCCCTTAACCTCACAGCCATACACAAGTTCAAATGGTGAAAACCCTAAACTGGGATGTGGTACAGCCCTGTAGGCAAAAAGCAACTGCTGCAACACTAGGTCCCAATCACTGGAGTGCTCATTTACAAATTTACGTATCATGACCCCCAAAGTTCCATTAAACTTCTCCACCAGGCCATTTGTTTGATGGTGGTAAGGGGTGGCCACCAAGTGGTTCACCCCATGAGCTTCCTGCAGGCTTTTCATGGACCCTGACAGGAAATTAGTTCCTGAATTGGTAAGGATGTCGGAGGACCAACCTACTCTGGCAAAAATGTCTGTTAATGCCTGGCACATACTTTTAGCCCTGGTGTTGCTTAGAGCTACTGCTTCTGGCCATCAGGTGGCAAAATCCATGAAAGTCAGTATGTACTGCTTTCCTTTTGAGTGTCTTCTTTGGAAAGGGACCCAGAATATCCACAGCTACTCGCTGAAATGGAACCTCAATTATGGGGAGTGGCTGGAGACGGGCTTTGACCTGGTCCTGGGGTTTTCCCACTCTTTGGCACACCTCACCAGACTGGACATAGGTAGAAACATCCTTTCCCATTCCATCCCAGTGGAGTGACTTCCCCAAACGGTCTTTGGTCCTGTTCACCCCAGCATGGCCACTAGGATGATCATGGGCTAAACTCAAGAGCTTTTCCCTGTACTTAGTTGGAACTACCAACTGTCTTTGAGGAGGCCAGTCCTCCTGGTGTCCACCAGAAAGAGTTTCCTTGTATAAAAGTCCTCTTTCTATAACAAACCGGGATTGGTTAGAAGAGCTGAGAGGTGGTGGTTTGCTCCGTGCTGCTGTCCAAGCTCCATGGAGGCTGTCATCTGCTTCCTACTCGGCCTGGAACTGTTCCCTTGATGCTGGAGACATCAGCTCCTCATTGGATTATGGACTTGGGCTTGGTCCCTCTGGAAGCGATGTAGGTGATGGGGCTGTTTCCATTGACTGTGAACCGCTCTCCGCTGGTGCATTATGTTGTGTTTCAGCCTCTTCCGTAGGTTTATCTGCTGCTGCCAGCGCAGGCTCGTGGTGCCCTCTAGCGCTGAAGTTGTAGATGGGTTGCAAGTGCTGGATTTGGTGCCGGTAATGGTTCTGGTGCTGGTTGCTCTGCCAGTTCTGGTTCTGGGAGTGGCTCTGTGTGATTGGATCCACTACTGCTGTCACAGACACTGGCATGGGGTCTGGTTCCACCACCTCAGTCTGGGCCCTTGTAGAAAGTGCAGGAATGGAGCTAGGTGTGAAGGTTTGGTTAGCCTGGCTGTGGGTGACCATTCCCACCGTCTTGGCTAGCTTCACATGGTTGGCCAAGTCTTCCCCCAGCAGCATGGGAAATGGATAATCATCAGAGACTGCAAAAGTCCACATTCCTGACCAGCAACTTGGCTGTAGGCAATTTTAAAGAGTTTGACACAGAATATCAGGGTTGGAAGGGACCTCAGGTCTTCTAGTGCAACCCCTTGCTCAAAGTGGGACCAATTCCCAGACAGATTTTTGCCCCAGATCACTAAATGCCACCCCCCCAAGTATTGGGCTCACAACCCTAGGTTTAAAATGCCCCTCCCCAAGGATTGAGCTCACAACCCTAGGTTTAGCAAGCCAATGCTCAAACCACTGAGCTATCTGTCCCCTAGCTCCCCAATCTGAAGGGTTCATTTGTCACCTGGGCCTCTAGATTGATGAATTTGGGTCAACTAAGGATTGGTGGATAGTTGACACTTGTGCTCCAGTGTCCCTCCACGTGATAACCTTCTTCCCGCCCACACTCATGGCTTCCCTTCACTCTGAAGGTACCTGGGAGGGTATCGCTGATCCAGAGAGAACAAAGGAACACAAAACAAACACCTTCCCCCACAGATTTGAAAGTATCTTCTCCGCATATTAGTCCTTTTGTCAATTGCCAGCCAGGTTATCTGAGCTTCTTAACCCTTTACAGGTAAAGGAGGGATTTTGTGCTACCCTTAGCTGTATGTTTATGACAGGGGTATGCCTTTAAGTTGAGCCTCTATTATGGTGTCTTTGAAAAGTGTCCAGGCAGCTTGCAGGGATTTCACTCTAGTCACTGTACCTTTTAATTTCTGTTTAACATTTTTGCATAGTTCCCCTTTCTGAAATTAAATACCACAGTTTTGGGCTGTTGAGGTATTCTTCCCACCACAGGAATGTTAAATGTTATTATATATTTCCAAGCAGTCCTGTTATAGTTACCTCGTGGACCAGCTCCTGTGTTCCACTCCGGACTAAATTGAGAATTGCCTCTCTCCTTGTGGGTTCCTGTACCAACTGCTCCAAGCAGCAGTCATTTAAAGTATCGAGAAATTTTGTCTCTGCATTTAGTCCCTAGGTGACATGTACCCAGTCAATATGGTGATAATTGATATCCCCCACTATTACTGAGTTCTTTATTTTTCTAGCCTCTCTAATCTCCCTTAGCATTTCATCGTCACTATCACTTTCCGGGTCAGGTGGTCAATAATAGATCCCTAATGTTATATTCTTATTAGAGCATGAAATTACTATCCATAGAGATTCTATGGAACATGTGGATTCACTTAAGATTTTTACTTCATTTGATTCTACATTTTCTTTCACATATAGTGCCACTCCCCCCTCCCTGCATGACCTGTTCCATCCTTCCGATATATTTTGTATCCCGGAATGATTGTGTCCCATTGATTGTCCTCAGTCCACCAGGTTTCTGTGATGCCTATTATATCAATATCCCCCTTTATCACAAGGCACTCTAGTTCACCCAGCTTATTATTTAGACTTCTAGCATTTGTGTACAAGCACTTTAAAAACTTGTCACTGTTTATTTGTCTGCTCTTTTCTGATGTGTCAGATTCTTTATGTGAATGTTTCTCATCTGATCAGGCCCTTACATTATCCTCTTCCATCCTCTGCTCCTGCTAAAACCTAGAGAATCTCTATCAATAGACTCTCCTCTAAGAGAAGTCTCTGTCTGATCCACATGCTCCTCTGCAGCAATTGGCTTTCCCCCATCTCCTAGTTTAAAAAGTGCTCTGCAACTTTTTTAATGTTAAGTGCCAGCAGTCTGGTTCCACTTTGGTTTAGGTAGAGCCCATCCTTCCTGTATAGGCTCTCCCCATCCCAAAAGTTTCCCCAGTTACTAATAAAACTAAATCCCTCCTCTCTACACTATTATCTCATCCACGCATTGAGACTCTGAAGCTCTGCCTGCCTACCTGGCCCTGCGCGTGGAACTGGGAGCATTTCTGAGAATGCCACCATAGAGGTCCTGGATTTCAGTCTCTTCCCTAGCAGCCTAAATTTGGCCTCCAGGATGTCTCTCCTGCCCTTCCCTATGTCATTGGTACCTACATGTACCACGACCACCGGCTCCTCCCCAGCACTACACACAAGTCTCTCTAGATGCCTTGAGACATCTGCAACCTTCGCACCAGGCAGGCAAGTCACCATACGGTTCTCCCGGCCATCACAAACTCAGCTATCTATATTTCTAATGATCGAATCTCCCATTACTAACACCTGCCTTTTCCTAGTGACTGGATTCCCTCCCCCAGAGAGGTAACCTCAGTGCGAGAGGCAACCCCCAGCACCATCTGGTAGGAGGATCCCAACTATGGGGGAGATGGATAGCTCAGTGGTTCAAGCATTAGCCTACTATACCCAGGGTTGTGAGCTCAATCCTTGAGGGGGCCATTTAGGGAACTAGGGTAAAAATCTGTCTGGGGATTGGCCCTGCTTTGAGCAGGGGGTTGGACTAGATACCTCCTGAGGTCCCTTCCAACCCTGATATTCTATGAAGGTTTCCCACTGCTCTCCTTCCCTGGGCCATTCATCCTTCTCAACAACGCAGGGGCTGCCTGACTGGAGATGGGACAAATTTACAGAGTCCCCAGAAAGTCTCATCAACATGCCTCCCTTATGTTCTGCCACCCTGGCCTCCACAGCCCATACAGTCTCTGAGGGCCAGGAGCTCCTTGCATTGAATGCACATGTACACCACCTGCCCACAGGGCAGGTAATCATACATGCTGCACTGCGTGCAATAAACAGGATAGCCCCCACTCTGCTGCTGGGCTTCTGCCTGCATTGTCTCCTACAGCTACCCAGGTTAATGACAGGGGTTTTGTTTTTAAATCAAGAAGATTTGATTATAGTTTAGGTTAAAGGTTTTAAAGAATGGCAAGTGTATCTCATCCCCTTCCAAACTCCCTCTCAAAACTCCCTGTTAGCTGCCCGTTTGCACCCAGAGGGGGCGTGCACTTGAGTGCTGGGATTTCCATAGCTGAGTCTTCCCATGCAGAGCTGCTTCAGTGTCTGTGTCTTTCTGCAGCAGAGAATGTCCCTACCTGTGTGTGCTGGAGGAGGCTTGAGGGCCGGGCTCAGCAGGACGGTGTAAGGGAGCCCAGGCAGGTGGAACAAGTGGGCTCAGTGGTACCCCAGTACATCAGGTGGCACCTCGGAGTGGGGGTAACCTGCCACACTCTCCCCCAAGGCATTAGCCCTTGGGGCACGTCAGTATCACTCCCCATTCCACGGAAGGGGCAAGTGAGGCACAACGAGTGGAAGGGACTCACTCTCAGCCAACCAGCCACTCTGTGACAGAGCCAGGAATGGAATCCAGGAGTCCGGGGGCCCAATCCATTGCTGCCCTGCACTTTTGCAGTCATTTATGCCAGTGTCAAGTGGGTATCAAACACCACCCGAGTCAGGAATGGGAACAGGGTGCCTGCACTGTGCACTGATGTGAATGACTGGGCAAGGCGCAGGAGGATGGAGAGTCCAGCCTGGTGCCCAGCCCTGTGCTTTAACTGCAAGACCATTTAATATGTTCTGACAATTGACTCGGAAGCCTGGGTCACTGCCCCCCCTTCACAGCGGGCCCTGGGATCTGCAAGTTACATCTCATCTCAAAGCCAGCACTGCTAGCATCCAGCACCCCCAAGCGCCATGCTGCAGCAGAAGGCCCTGGGCAGCACCTCAAGAAATCTGTGCAGTGTGCACCACCCATCCTGATATTTCTAGGACTTTTGGAGGGGTGACAAGGTGGCCCTGTTTGGTGATGGTGCATTGTGATGGGCTGGCATTTGACATGACGATGCATCTAGATGCTGTTTTAGCAGGTGCTGTGGAAATGCAAACTGTGGCGTGGCAGGCAGAGGAAGTGACAGTTCTGCCCAGCTGTGAATTCTTGGATTGTCACTCTGATGATGCACCTAAGGCCTTGGCTACAGGAGGCCTCCTTGGGTTAGGGATTATCTCCCAAAGGGCATTTCAGACCAGCTGCTCAGTCTGCCTATGACTCACAGGAGCCAACACACAGGACTCACGCCACACAGGGAGACGCTACTCTTTTAGTTCAGTCCATGCTAGTAAATAGCAGCCTGGTGGGGAGATGCCTCCCTCCCACACACACTTTCTCTGGACCAAAGAGCGCAAGATTCCTTCCCTACTCAGGGCTTCACCTTTGAGCTTTGTCAAAGAGCCAGGACCTCAAATTACAGCCTTAGAACATAACCCCCTCAGAGCACAGCACACCCCTGATCACTCACTGGTGTGACTCCATAACTGTTTTCTCACCGCTTGCTCCGTCCCTCTGCCGCAGCCCTTCACTGTGTTCAGTCTGATCCCGCTTGTAAACTTCCGGTACCAGGGACCTGTCCTTTGTCTGTGAAGTGCCAGGAGCATTTCCCACACTCTGCAATCTCGCCTTTGGCTTTGTCCACACTGCCTGTATAGCGAGCGCATCCTTAACTCTGCCCTGCGCTGCTGCCTAGGCACCGAACACTGGTGTAGTAACATGGGGCCATGAAAACACACGCCACACCCCCAGCCACAGGGGCACTGTTCTGCATAGGCCCCTGCTGCCCACACTGGCATCTCTCCTCTCCACCCCCTGTAATAAATCAGCCCAGTGCTCCTTCCCAGCTTCACCCAATAAACCCGATGTCTAGCACGCTCCTGCAGGGGGCACTACTGCCCAAGGTTCGGCGTCCGCCGGTCATGCCGCCCCCTGCAGGCGGCGCTGTTACACCAGGCTGGCAGCTTGACTCGGCCTGTCTTAAAGACTGTGGCGGACGTAACAGCGGGCTGCGCTGCAGAGGCGCTTATTTGCATTATTTTTAAAGCTTGATGCTAATTGGTCAAAGTGTGACGAGAGAATGAAAGGCATGTCGCTATTGGTTGGGACGGTTCCCTAGTCTCCGCTCCCCGTGCACATCCCCGGCCCGGAAAGGGGGGTCGGGGTGGATCAGCTGTTCGGAGCGGCGGGGGAGCCGGGTCCGAGCTAAGGGGAACCGGGCTGGGGGGGATCCGGGGTCCGAGCTAAGGGGAACCGGGCTGGGCTGGGGGGGATCCGGGGTCCGAGCTAAGGGGAACCGG
>NC_133789.1:13917745-13929763 GCF_003597395.2 Chelonoidis abingdonii
CGAAGGGGATCCGGGCCGGGCTGGGGGGGATCCAGGGTGTAAGCTAAGCGGGTCCAGGGCGGGACGGGGGGGATCCAGGATGTGAGCTAAGGGAATCTGGGCTGGGGGGGATCCAGGGTGTAGGCTAAGGGGGTCCAGGGCGGGGGGGGATCCAGGATGTGAGATAAGGGGATCTGGGCTGGGGGGGATCCAGGGTGTAAGCTAAGGGGGTCCAGGGTTGGGCTGGGGGGATCCAGGGTGCGAGCTAAGGGGGTCCGGGCTGGGCTAGGCTGAGGGGAATCTGGGCTGGGGGCTATGGGGGGATCTGGGCAGGGGGCAGCAGGGTCCATGCCGGGGGCACTCGGGAGGGCGCCCTAGAGCAGGGCACTGCGGGGCGAGGTGGTTGGGCCCCAGGTCGGGTCTGGTGCGAGAGCGCTCAGGGTAGGAGCTGGGTGCTAGAGACAGGGCTGTGGATCCCCCCAGCAGCTCCTGCCCCGGGCCAGCACCTCCCAAGCCCAGTGTGCCGGTACAGAGCAGCTCCCGCGAGCGGAGGAGACCCAGCTGCCCTGTCACCCCGGAGGGTCCCTGCTGGATGGGGCTGAGGACAGGCGGGGATTGCTGAATTGAGAGGTTCCTGCCTGGCAGGGCTGTGAGCCCAGGGCAAACTCGCAGACCAATACGAAGTTCTGACCCGCGTGCCTGAGCCCCACATGCCCCAGAGCCCTGGGGAAGGCCCCTATCCAGCCCAGTGGCTCTGCCACAGCTGGGAGTGCCTCTGACAGGCCCCCCTGGCTAACATGGTGGGGTCATGCTTCTCTCTCAGGGCCCGCGAGTGGATGGGGATGGAGCCCATGGAGCCAGACTACCAGAAGCAATTCCAGGCCGCTGTTAGAGTCATTCAGGGCCTGCCTAAAAACGGTGAGTCCAGCATGCACCGCAGACGGCCTAGCGCGGGCTTTGCCGGCTGGATGTTGGGATGGGTCTCCATGTAGGCGAGGCTGAAACTTGGTCTGTTGGAACTGCCCAAAGCCTGACTAAGTGTCCAGTATGGACAGGCCTGTACCGGCCCCCAGGAGACAGACTAGATGGGAACTAATGGACTGTCTAATCCTCCACTATGTGTCACGTCACGAAACACCCTCACCACTGGCATGGACTGGTCC
This sequence comes from Chelonoidis abingdonii, assembly GCF_003597395.2. Taxonomy (NCBI): domain Eukaryota; kingdom Metazoa; phylum Chordata; order Testudines; family Testudinidae; genus Chelonoidis; species Chelonoidis abingdonii. Next base: position 13,918,888 of record NC_133789.1, read on the forward strand.
TCTCACCGGCAGTCTCAGTAGAAAGGCCGAGGACTGGAAGACCATTGAACTCTGTCTTCTGCCACCAGAACTGGCTCCCCAGAGCAGGGCAGAGGCAGGCTGAGTGAAGGACATTGTGCTGCTGCTGCTGCTGCCTGGGGTGTATCAGTCCCCAGGACTCTCAGCCAGCACTTCCCACTTGCTGTAAGCACACACGCAAGCTCAGCTTGTAGCATTTCTGTGCTCAGACCTGCGGTGCTGGGGTGGATGCTAGCTAGCGCTTGGCAGAACACAGCTTAATTCCCAGATAGCCTGGTTTTGCAGCACTAGCTCTAGCAAAAGGGTGGAAAAAGTGGATTTTTATCAGTTAAACTGTGACGTTGACAAGGTGCCGCTTCACAGTCAAGTTTCTGACTGTAGCCGTGCTTTGGTGTCCTGTCCTGGCAAATCGGAATTCCACTGGCAATTACACCAGGGAGGATAAGAACAAAAGGTTGTTAATTCTCATGCTTCAGGCCACACACTCATCACCGGTGGGCTGTCAGGAAGGAATCTCTCCGTTGTAGGGTACTGTACAGTTAGGTGCATGCATGGAGCAGAGGGACTTGTTTTCCTGGAGCATCCTGCATTGGCTGCTCCTGGAGGCAGGATACTGGAGTGGATGGGCCTTTAATCTCTTCTGTTCTGGCAGTTCCTATGGGCCTGATCACCAGAGGTGCCGAGCCCTTGCACTTCCCATAGACTTCAGTAAGGAGCTGCATGTCCTTAGCAACTGTGAAGACCAGGCATTTATTTATGTATTTGTCTTCGGGCCACCCCACCCCCATGCTGCAAAATCTTGGCTCTGATGCTTTAGACCATGTGAAATTTCAGCTTGCACTTAAGAGGAGAAAGGACATCGTGACCGAGCCGCTTTGTGCAGCCTTGTGTACCTGGCGTCTGCCCTCCTTGTTTCTCTCCCTATACTAATAGCCCCCCAAAACACAAACACAGTTTCACCCGCCACTGAAACTCAGCTACCTCTGGGGTGGAACGCAGCTGCTTTTTAGCAGTGCACAGCAACACTACACATCCTCTCAACTTTCCAGCTAAAACTGCAGGGGGTATTTTCGGGAAGCAGAATGTAATTGAGCGGGAATTGGGCCAGGATCATGATTAACGCCCTGACTCATGGGTCCTTCAATGACCAAATGGTCACCTCAGCGCCATGCCTCTCTGAAGGGCAGAGCTCCAGCAAGATGGGGTGAGTACTGGGCTAGTGGGCAGAGCCCCAGCGTCAGGATGCATGTAACAGGCCCTGAGTGGCCGTGGTGGGGAAGGGGCTGCAGTCCCTCTGCTCCTACTCTGATGGCTTTGCTTATGTTCTAGGGTCCTACCGCCCCTCCTACGAGGTGATGCTACGCTTCTACAGCTACTACAAGCAGGCGACAGTGGGCAGCTGTGAGATCCCCCGGCCTGGATTCTGGGATCCTATCGGCCGGTATAAGTGGTAAGGCTGAAACAGTAACTGTTTGGCGTGAGTGCTGTGACCTGCAGTGCAGCCTTGTTTGTGGGGCATCAGTCATGAGACCTTCTGGTTGGCAGGGATGCATGGAACAGGTTGGGGAAGATGTCCAAAGAGGAGGCCATGGCAGCGTATATCTCAGAGATGAAGAAGGTAGCCCAGAAGGTACAGAGTTCCTTGTTTCCCTGCTGCGTGCAGCTTCTGGGGCTGCTCCACTCGCTCCCCGTGTGCCCTGGGACACCCTGGAAGCAGTGCCCTCGGCATCATCCCTGGTGGAGTGCAGGCCACGTGGCACATGCTGGCACAGCTGAGGGACTCTGGCTGAGGAGGGCCTGGATTCAGAGTCGTCAGAAGGTGGGGAGGGAAGGGCGCTAACAGCTCTGGGGAAGGGCCCCAGGCTGGGAAGAGCAGAAGTGCCCTGGCAGAGCTGTGGGGGGGAAGCTTTCAGAGCCTGCTTGCCACAGCCAACTTGCCATAGGCAGCAATGTCAGTCCCTCCCTCTCCCAGACACTGCGCTCTGACCCAGGGTTTTAATAATCATTGCCTCAGCGCGGGATCCTCCATCTTCCGACTTGGCTACATACAAGCTGTTGGGGTTCTCTGCAGGTCATTGACACGATTCCGGTGGGCGAGATGTCTGAGGACGTGTTTGGGTTCTTCGAGCCTCTCTATGAGGTGATACGTGACATGCCTCGGCCCCCCGAGTCCTTCTTCAAGAAGAAGGCTGGTAAGCCTGGGGCATTGGGAGGGTGGCTGGGCTGGGCTGGGCTGAAATGGGCAGAGCAGCAGCCTGGGAGTCAGGACTCCTGTGTTCTAGTCTCAGCTCTGCCACTGCCTTGTTGCAAGGTCTTGGACAAGCTGTTTCACCTCTCTGTGCCTCAGTTTTCCCCATCCATGAAATGACACTTCCTTCTGCTGGTTCCTGCGTGCCCTAACCCATAAGGAAGGGCCCATCCCTTCCAGCTCCCTGGCCATCCATCACAGGGACTGATCCGGCCCTCATCACTGTAGTATCTGAGCACCTCACAATCCCCATTGCACAGATGGGAATCCGAGGCTCAGAAAGGCTAAGTTACTTGCTAAGGGTCACAAAGGGAGTCTGTGACGAAGCAGGGAATTAAACTTAGATTCTTGAGTCCCAGCCTGCTACTCTGACCACTGAGCCATCCTTCCTCTTCCTGTCAACCTGGACTCTCAGATGGCGTGCCCTCGAGGGGTGTGCAGCCTCGGCCCAGCTGCATCCAGCAAGCTGGCATTGCCCAACGTGGGTTTGTGCAGCAGAGGCCGAGCGCCTCGCCACCCCACCAAGTGCTGTGAAGGGGGGAGAGTAGGGAATGAGATTACAGGGACCTGGATGGGCTGGCCCTGGGCTTGGTCTTGACTAGAACTTGTGCCCAGTTTATCTCCATGTTCGTGAGACGAGTGATTGTATGTGAGCGCCTCAGACCCTCCTCTACAGAGTGGAAGGAGGAACAGGCTGGGCTGCAGGGATGCAATGGTGTCCTGACTAGGCTCCACCTTCCTTCCTATGCCCCGCCCCCCAGGGCAGGATACTGACTGTGAGCTTCAGCCTAGCTGGGGTTGGGTGGTTAAATCTGGGATCCCAGTGTTAGTGGAGACATCCCCTCTGACCTTTAAAACATCAGCTTGTGCTTCCTCGCCAGGAGTGTTCATATCAGGGTCACTCAAGCTGCCACCAGCTGCTTTGGTCTGAGAGCAAACTGCTGCTCTGCCACACAGACAGTGGCTCTGGCCATGGCTGCTGGCGGAGCAGGTATCTGAGCAGAGATCTGCCCTTTGCACTTGGAGCAGGGTCCCTGCCCTGGAAGCACTGATAAGTGTGTGTTTGGCTGCCGCCAGTGGTTCACGCTGCTGGTTGAGCCGTGAAATTGTGAGGGGAAGGTTCCCCATGGAGCTGCAGGAGAGCAGCGTTGAAAACTAGAGTCCTGCTATGGGGCTGGCCTTGGAACTGCGAGCTGGGCTTGGCGTGGCAGTGGGGGTGTCATGGAGTCCCCGGGCAATGCTCTGGAACTGCTCCTCACAAAGCCAGTCAGGACTTTGGGGAGCCTCCTCTCCCTTGTGGCAGACTGTCTGCAGGGCAAGAAGCTCACACAGCTTCACCTCCTGAGTCTGACCTTGGAGCATTCAGCATATGCCCTTCCATGTGCTTCCCACAGCGAGTCCACCCAGGCGGGGTCCTGGGAAGCCACAGGGTCCTGCACCCCCACTTCGCAGTCAGATGTGACTCTCAGCCAGCCAGTAAAACAGAGGTTTATTAGATGACAGGAACACGGTCTAAAACAGAGCTTGTAGGTACAGAGAACAGGATCCCTCAGCCGGGTCCATTCTGGGGACCAGCGAGCCAGATAATCCCATCTGCCCTCACTTCCCGTCCCCAGCCAGCTCCAAACTGAAACCCCCTCCAGCCCCTTCTTCTCTGCTCAGTTCCTGTCCCGGGCCAGGAGATCACCTGAACCTCTTTGTTCTCCCACACCTTTAGCATCCCCTTGCAGGGGGGAAGGGCCCGGGCCATTAGTTGCCAGGAGACAGAGTGTTGGCCAGAAACTGAGGCACCCACACAGTGTTCAGGGGAAACATTAAGAACAGTCCCATTTTGTCACAGGGGTGTTCCCTCTGAAGAACAGCCCTGGAGCACCCACGGAGTCAGCACTGAGTGACTGGCTTAGGCCCTGCAGCATGAGGGCCTGTATCTAGGGGAACTCAGTGGTCTTGTCCTCATGGAAGTGCTGGATCCTCTTTGGAGCCTGTGGGTGATAGAAACGTGCTCTGTTGTCTCCAGAACGTGAACACAGAGCCTAAGCTACCAGCCATTTCCCACCTCAAGGGGTCTCCATTCGTGACAGCGTAGCACGCCCCTGGAAACCTGCACGCGTGGCCTCTGACTAGGAATGGGACAACTTTGTTAATTAGAGACCTATGGGGAGGCTGTTGACTCAGGCTTCATACAGAGTGAGAAGAGGCAGCCACTTAGCTCCTGATTTAAATCACTTAGTTTGTTTTTAGTCATTGATTTAAATCAGGATGAAGATTTGTAAAAACTAGTCTGAAAGTTTGCTCTGTTGCAGCTCTAGGTTTAAAATGGATGAGCTCAGTTCAAAATGCTGCTGTTTGGTAGGTTTGCCACCACTGGTAGGGTTTCCTGTGTGAATGCTGCAGAACTGCTATAAGAACATCAGAACGGCCATATTGGGTCAGACCAAAGGTCCATCTAGCCCAGTATCCTGTCTTCCAGCAGTGGGCAATGGCAGGTGCCTCAGAGGGAATGAACAGAACAGGGAATCATCAAGTGATCCATCCCCTGTCACCCATTCCCAGCTTCTGGCAAACCGAGGCTAGAGACACCATCCCTGCCCATCCTGGCTAATAACCATTGATGGACCTATCCTCCAGGAACGTATCTAGTTCTTTTTTGACCCCTGTTGTAGTCTTGGCCTTCACAACATCCTCTGGAAAAGAAGTCCACAGGTTGAGTGTTGGAAATCATTAAGAAATTGATAGATAATAACACGGAAAATATCATGTTGCTTCTATATAAATTCATAGTATGCTCACATCTTAAATACTGTATGCAGATCTGGTTGCCCCATCTCAAAAAAGATACATTGGAATTGGAAAAGGTTCAGGTTTCTTCACACAATGCACAGTCAGCCTTTGGAACTCCTTGCCAGAGGATTTTGTGAAGGCCAAGACCATAACAGGGTTCAAAAAAGAGCTAGATACGTTCCTGGAGGATAGGTCCATCAATGGTTATTAGCCAGAATGGGCAGGGATGGTGTCCCCAGCCTCTGTTTGCCAGAAGCTGGGAAGGGGCGACAGGGAATGGATAATTATCTGTTCTGTTTATTCCCTCTGGGGCACCTGGCATTGGCCACTGTTGGCAGACAGGACACTGGGCTAGATGGACCTTTGATCTGAGCCAGTATCACCATTCTGATGTTCCATGCATTTATCTAGTTCTTTTTTGAACCCTGTTACAGTCAAATTGAGGAGGGTTCAGAGAAGAGCCACAAGAGTGATTAAAGGATTAGAAAACCTGCATAACAGTGGTCAACTAGATTAAGCTCCTTGATCTTAACAAAGAGAAGGTTACGGGGTGACTTGATCGCAGTCTAGTACCTACATGGAGGGCAAATGATTTACTAATGGGCTCTGCAGTTTAGCAGAGGCAGGTGTAGCATGATCCCGTGGCTGGAAGTGGAAGCCAGACAAGTTCAGATCTGGCAATAGGATGTGAATGGTTACCAGTGAGGGCAATGAAGCACTGATACAACTTACCCCGGGCCCTCAGTGGCACTCTTTAAATCAAGGTTGGCTGTTTTTCCAATGGCTCTGCTCCAGGACTTGTTCTGGGGCTGAGCTCTGGCCTGTGCTCTGTGGGAGGTCAGAATGAAGGATCACATTCTGGCGACAAACAAGGCGAAACTGCCTCCCGTGATTTCCCTTGGCCAAACGAAGCCACGCAAGGAGGCAAACGAAGAGCCTGGTTCCAGGGTCATCAAACAGCTGCTGACTCAAGGATGTTTCAGTGTGGGGTGCTCTGCTCAAGGCATCTTAAACAGGCCTGATTCCAGACAGTGCTGAGAACCTGCCAGCTGAACTCAGACCTCTCCGTGGTGTCTCAAACTGGCCTTCCTCCCTCACTCCCATCACTAGCCACATTTGAAACCCTCGGCCATGCAGAGTGAGGTGAGCTGGCTTTGTAGACTCACTCCCTGTCAATCACCTGAGCTGCAAAGCAATGGGTGTCTGACCATGGACTCTTCAGTCGACAGCATCCGCCCGTTAAGGAGTGGGAGAGGCACTTTGTGAATGGACGTCCCTATGGACAGCAGAGTGCAGCATCTGGTCAGGGAAGCAGCTATGTGATACCAGTACCTCCCCCTGCATCAGTGTCCCCACCCCTGTGCCAGCAGATGGGAGGCACAGACAAGCTTCCCTCTGGTGAGCCCTGCAGGAGTGGGCACAGCTAGGGGAGAGTGCATCGCAGTCTGCTCTGGCACTGTGAGGGCAGGACGGTTATCACCCGTCACCTGGCACCAAGATCCTGCCTGTGTTCTCATGTCTCGGGGGCATTTGGTGTGTTCGGATCCTAGCACCCGGCACAGCGATGTGACCTCCTGAGCAGAGCGTGGCTCCTCTGGGGGGGAGAATAGCCGTGCAGGGGGAGTTCGCTGCTCTGCACACAGCAGCCTGGTCTGTCGCTCTGTTTGCCGTAACTGGTGGGGGTGCAGGACAGACCCAGGGGAGCCTCTGTAAGCCACTCGCTTTCTGGGCCCTGGGGGCTCTACACCTCTTGGAGGAATGGGGCCCGCACTCCTTGTGTGAGCTCATTGGATGCTTGGTGCTACTAGCAACCTCTATGAGCCACTTCTGCAGACCCTGGGGCCCTAGTGTTAACCCCATGCATGCTGCATCCCACCACGGCCATTAACCAAGGAAGGATCGAATCCCTGGTCAAAGCCGGGACCAAGGCCCTCGTGTCCAAGCAGCAAGGCTCCTCCAGGGCTATGGGCAGCCTAGAGAGGGTGTCTGCTGTGCCGGGCCTGCTGCACATTGCTCCTGGGGCTCCCAGGGCTTGCTGGAAGTGAGGGGTCTAGGCCACAGCAGGGCAGCCAGCCATCCTGTGGGGTCACCTTGCCCAGTGCCGCAGGCTCCCTCATGCCAAGGCCTCCTGTCTGCCACCCACATAGAACTGGAATCACCTGTGCCAGGCTGGGATTTGCCCCGTGACTGAGATCCCAGAGGAAAGACACTCATCTCCTCCCCACACACCCATGTGTGGTCCTGTCACACTCCAGCCTTCCCAGTGATGGACTCATGGAGCTCCATAGTTAGCATAACAGAGAGGGAGTTTGATGATGGCATGTAAATACCTACAGAGGCACAAATATTTGGTAATTGAGGTCAGACAAAGGCCTAATGAGATCCAGGGGGCAGACACTGAAGCTAAGTAAAGTCCGAACAGAAACCGCGTTTTTAGCAGAGAGGGTAACTAACCAGCGGAGCAGCCCCCCCAGGGCCATGGCGGGGAGGGGTCTGGTCCTTCCTGCTTAGTGTATGAAGCTGTCAGGATGGGGGATGCACTCTCAGTAGCGCCCCCATAGGGAAATGGAGGGAGGCTGCTCAGAGGGCTTCCCATGTCAGTGTGGACATGGGTGGCCCAGCGCATGCTCAGCCACAGGCGGGAGGGGCCCCTTTAGCAGTCCCCTCCCCAAGGCGAAGCGGGTGGGAATAGGTTATATCACTCCTCGGGTTTTCTTACTGGGAGGAGAACAAACCCAGTGTCCTATCTGGCAAGGGCGCAGGGCCTGCACCCCAGGGCGGGGTGGGGGTTTGCACAGGGGCAGGGCCTGCACCCCAGGGCGGGGTGGGGGTTGGCACAGGGGCAGGGCCTGCACCCTAGGGTGGGCTGGGGGTTGGCAGGAGGGTGAGGTGGTGGCTGGCAGAGAGGCAGGACCTGTTCCCCAGGGCGTGGTGGGAGTGAGCAGGGGTCGGGTGGTGGCTGGCACAGGGGCAGGGCCTGCACCCCAGGGTGGGGTGGGGGTTGGCAGGAGGGTCAGGTGGTGGTTGGCACAGAGGCAGGACCTGTTCCCCAGGGTGGGGTGGGGGTGAGCAGGGGTCGAGTGGTGGCTGGCCCAGGGGCAGGGCCTGCACCCCAGGGTGTGATGGAAGTGAACAGGGGTTGGGTGATGGCTGGCACAGGGGCAGGGCCTGCACCCCAGGGTGGGGTGGGGGTTGACAGGAGGGTCGGTTGGTGGCTGGCACAGAGGCAGGACCTGTTCCCCAGGGTGTGGTAGAAGTGGGCAGGGGTCGGGTGATGGCTGGCACAGGGGCAGGGCCTGCACCCCAGGGTGGGATGGGGGTTGGCGGGAGGGTCGGTTGGTGGCTGGACCTGTTCCCCAGGATGTAGTGGAGGTGAGCTGGGGTCAGGTGGTGGCTGGCACAGGGGCAGGGCCTGCACCCCAGGGTGTGGTGGAAGTGAACAGGGGTTGGGTGATGGCTGGCACAGGGGCAGGGCCTGCACCCCAGGGTGTGGTGGAAGTGGGCAGGGGTCAGGTGGTGGCTGGCACAGGGGAAGGGCCTGCACCCCAGGGTGGGGTGGGGCTTGGCAGGAGGGTCGGTTGGTGGCTGGACCTGTTCCCCAGGATGTAGTGGGGGTGAGCTGGGGTCAAGTGGTGGCTGGCCCAGGGGCAGGGCCTGCACCCCAGGGTGTGGTGGAAGTGGGCAGGGGTCAGGTGGTGGCTGGCACAGGGGAAGGGCCTGCACCCCAGGGTGGATGGGGTTAGCACAGAGGCAGGACCTGTTCCCCAGGGTGGGGTGGAGGTTGGCAGAGGGGCAGGGCCTGCATCCCAGGGTGTGGTGGGGGTGAGCTGGGGTCGGGTGGTGGCTGGCTGCATTCTTGGCTGGGATGATTCTTTTGGCTTCAGGGATTCCGGCGTGTGGTTATTCCATGGTGGGGCATGTGGGCTGTGTGTGGCGCTGGATAAACACCGTGTGTGGCACTTGTAACTCCTGGGACGTGGAGCTTCTCTTGGCTGCAAGTCACATTCAGTGGCGCTTTCTCCCATCCAGGAAGCTTCACATGAGGGATCACCCCCACCGGAGTGCCATGCTGGGGATGATGGCAGTCTTGTCATTTGTCCTCATCAGTGTCTGAGGTGGCCAGGGCCCTGCACTGTGTCCTGGGGAGAGTGTTATGTAGTTGGCACAGCAGGGCCATGATTGAGAGCCTGGACTCCTGGCTCTGCTACTGACTCCATGGCCTTGGGCACATCCCTTCTCCGCCCAGTTCCCCATCTGTGCAGTGAGAGTGCTATGCAGTGAGGTGAGCTCTAGGGCTTTGTGTGAGCCAAGGGCAGTGAGGTCCCAGATGAGCTGCACTCGGGGAAGGATCAGACCTCCCAGGTGCACCTGGTGGCTGTTGCTTCCTGCACACGGATCTTTGGCCTTCCAGTGACTGCCCCAGCCTGTGGCGCTGGGTCACAAAGGACTGTACTGCTGTGATGAGCCCCCTGCTCTCCTGGTGCCTGACCAGAGAGTGTGTCCCCCTCACCCCTGCTGAGCCGCCCACTTCCCCCCCGAGCTATGTGTGTCCCCCCACCCCTGCCGAGCTGCCCACATCCCCCTGAGCTGCATGGGTCCCCCCCGCCAAGCCATCTGCCTCCCCCCAGAGCCATGTGTACCCCTGCCGAGCCACCCACATCCCCCCACCCCTGCTGAGCCACTTGTGTCCCCCACCACTGCCGAGCCACCTGCCTGCCCCCAGAGTCATGTGTGTACCCCTGCCAAGCCACCCACATCACCTCACCCCTGCTGAGCCACGTGTGTCCCCCCACCCCTGCCGAGCCACGGTGGCTGGCTGCATTCTTCTTGGCGGATGACTTCTTTGGTTCCAGGGAATTCCGGCGTGTGGTTTTCCATGTGGGGCATGTGGCCTGTGTGTTGGTGCGTCTGGAATAAACACCGCCTTTGTGGCCTTTAGTACTTCCTGGACGTGGAGTTCTCTTGGCTGCAAGGTTCACTTCCAGTGGACGTTTCGCCATCAGGTGTTCACATGAGGGTCACCCCACGGAGTTCTTTGCTTAGAGGCGTGATGGCAGTCTTTGTATTTGCGTGTCTCATCAGTGTCTGGGTCGGGCCCTGACTGTTGATTCCTGGGGAGAGTGTTATGTAGTGGACGCAGGCCATGATTGAGAGCCCTGGCTCCTGGCTTGCTCTACTGACTCCATGGCTCTGGGCAATCCTCTCTCGGCCAGTTTCCCATTTGTGCCAGTGATAGGTAGTGCCTAGCGATGTAGGCTTAGGGCTTTGTGTGAGCCAAGGGCTGAGGTCCAGATTGAGCTGCCTCTGGGAAGGATCGACTCCAGGTGCTGGTGGCTGTTGCTTTCACTGCATCGATCTTTGGCTCTGATGCGCTTCAGGTCAGACTCTTCCGATTTGAGCCCTGCAGAGATGGTCTCCGCTCCCCGAGTATTTATCGTGTACCCACTGCACCAGTGCTTCTTCCATGAAGCTTTGCATGGTCACCCCCGCAAGCCATTGCCTTCCCCCCAGACCATTGTACCCTGCTAGTCCCCTCCACCTCTGTCGCGCACTGCCTGCCCAGAGTTATTGTCCCATGCCAAGCCACCATTCACCTGAGACACGTGGTTCCCCCACGCTGCGAGCCACGCTTTCGAGCCATGTTGTCCCTCAATGGCCTGAGCGTCCAAGTTGCCAGCGTGGATCCCCCACCTCGCAAGCTGCCAGTCCCAAGCTGATGTGTCCCCTGCCAAGCACCATCCCAAGCATGTGTACCTGACGAGACCACCACATTCCCCCACTGTTTGCCGAGTTGTGTCATGTGTCCCACATTGCAGCCACCGCTGCCCG